>NC_056735.1:167005613-167038865 GCF_019279795.1 Protopterus annectens
ACTAATTTAAAATACTTCCCCAAGGAACCCCCCCCCCTAGCAAATTTTTTTTCCAACCAGGCCTTTTAAAAAAAAACCGGGGGCCAAGGAAAAAATCCTTTCCCCCCAGGCCCTTTTTTGGGGGGGAAAATTTCAATTTGGCATCTTGCATCCTACTAATCCCATGTGCAAAGTTGCATATGAGGAAACTTCAATGGTAACTGAAAAACCTATGGTCTCAACACAGCCACAGTTTGGAAGCAATAATCCCACTAATTCCATGTCTTCAAAAGGAATTTCTGTGGTGGGCTCAAGCATGCCAAACAAACACAGGTCTCCTATTCTGCAAGCCTCAAGCAAATCAAGTCATCACAACAGACGCCTTGACTGACGCCTGGGGCGACATGACAGATCGGTGCATTCAGGGCAAATGGTCCCAAAAAGAAAAGCACCTTCACATCAATCAAAAGGAAATGCTACCAGTAATAAATGCTATTATAGCTTTCAAAGACATTCTGCATCCAGGTCAACTATTAATAAGGACAAACAACACCACAGTAATGTGGTACATAAAACTGGGAGGAACCCATTCATACCCCCTATGCAGGCTGGCCATGTCTCTTTGGAACATGGCTCTGGAATTACAAATCGAACCTCAAGCACAGTACTTGCCAGGCAAGGAAAACACGCTGGCAAACAACCTAAGCAGAAATATGACAGAACCACACGAATGGAAGTTGCATCCTCAAGTTTTTACAGAGATAATTCAAGCATGGGGAAGGCCAGACCTAGATCTCTTTGCCTCCCACAAAAATCACCAATTGACAAAATTCTGCTCAAGGACTTTTCATCCACAGGCCTGGAGAGTGGACGCTCTCTCTTTCAGTTGGACAACAATGACAGTTTATGCCTTTCCGCCTCTTCCTCTGCTGCCCAAAGTTCTATTAAAAACGAGAGCAGTCAGACTAAAGATGATTCTCATTGCTCCAGACTGGCCAAGACAGCACTGGTACCCACTCCTGAGGAGCCTGACGCATTCCCCACCATGGACCCTACCTCTAATGCCTCTTCTTCTGACTCAGCACAGCTTCAAAACTCTTCACAGTCAGCTGAAAACACTCAATCTGGCCGCATGGAAGATTCCTTAACATCACAACAGACACTACTCTCCAAGGAGGTGCAGGATGTCATTTTGGAGGCCAGAAGGCAGTCTACTAGAAAAGCTTATTCTGCAAAATGGAAACTGTTTTGTGCCTGGAATGAGAAAAAGGGCCAGAATCCTGGAAAACTGAATTTACCTCAAATATTACAGTAGCTGAGCTGCTAAGCAGTGGACTTTCATTCTCCTCCATCAAAATCCATGCCTCAGCCATTTCTGCAGAATACAACACTGATCCACCTTTATTCTCTCACCCCCTCTTAAGACAGTTCCTCAGAGGGACTAAGAATATAAAACCCCCAAGGAAACGACCAATACCTGCTTGGGACCTCAATTTCATTCTAGAAAAGCTGACCTTGCCTCCTTTTAAGCCAGCTGCCTCAACAGATTTGCAATATTTGTCCTGGAAAACAGCTTTCCTTCTGGCTATCATCTCAGCCAGCAGGGTATCGGAACTACAAGCCCTCATGGCTGTGCAGCCTTTTATCATCTTCCATCAGGACAGAGTTTCCTTACGAACCAACCCGTCCTTTATGCCAAAGGTGGTATCCAGGGTAGCTTTGAATCAGGCTATCCACTTATCTACCTTTTACCCTAATCCTCAAAACAAAGGGGAGAGACTACTACATTCCTTGGACATCCACAGACAGCTGTGTTATTATTTGGACAGAACAAAGCCTTTCAGAAAATCAGAACAGCTCTTTGTGTCCTATGCTATAGGAGCTCAAGGGAAGCCAAATTCCAAACAGACAATCTCAAAATGGATAGCCCACTGCATACGGTTTTGTTACTCTTTTCATGGTAAAACTGTACCTGCAGGCATCAGATCTCACTCCACAAGGGCCACAGCTACCTCTGGAGCTTTCCTCAGAGGAGTTCCTACCAAAGATATTTTGGAAGCAGCCACTTGGAGTTCTGTGCATACCTTCTCCAAGCACTACCACCTACCATTATACTCCAAAACTAGAGCAGGCTTTGCCACTGCAGTCTTGCAGGGCATCCTGGTTCCTCCTAATTCCACCTAGTGCCTACCACCCCTTTCTTAGCTTTGGGATTCTACCCATCTGTTATGACTGCAGCTGTATGCACGATGAACATAGTACAGTTCTGTACCTACCATAAATGTAGATGTTCGAGTGCTAATACAGCTGCAGTCCAGGTTTCCCTCCCTCCTTCCCCTCTTGGGACAGGCCTATTGGCTAACACCTCCTCATACAACCTGATTGGGGTATTCATTTATGGTGTATTTGCTTGCAACTACTGTATTTTGATTATATTGCATTGCTTTATTACATAAATTTATGTATTGCCTTCCTTCTGGGGGCACCTGACATCTGGGGCAAGAAAAACTGAAGAAAATGGCGCGGCTGGTTCTTTTATACCCCCTGTCGCACTGACGTCAGGGAAGAAGCGACGACAACCGACGCCGGACCTAGACTTTGGAATTCGGCCGACCGAGGACACGCCTGACGGCAGTAGAACCCATCTGTTATGACTGCAGCTGTATTAGCACTCGAACATCTACATTTATGGTAGGTACAAAACTGTACTTTTTTTACTATGGTGGATCAGGTTCCTCAGTGACAGAGGCTCTCTTTCTGGACTCTGATAAAGTTTTTCTGTTTTCTGTGGTACTTTTCTGTCACTTTTATGCAAACTCTATCTGAGGTAATTTGGTAAGGAGTATTATGGGTAGAGCCGAGCTTGAGTTTTTTGGTATGCGTGAGCTGGAATAATGGCAGAGTCTGTTCCAAGGGTTTGGAACGGAACCCACTGTCAAAAATATGTGATGATCGGCAACACAGATGGAATGTTATGGTAAGACATAACTTCTTTGCTCTGGACACTACAGGTGAAGGTGCCTCCCATGGCAAATGGGGTGACTTTAATAGATGCTGCCCTAGGAGGAGCCCTACTAGGAGGAGGAGAGGTCCACAAAGTCAGGACTTTAAAGGACCTTTCTCTTGTACGCTCTTCCAGTACTTCTAAAATGTTTCCTAACGGGTATGCTCTGGAAGTAGTTGAAGGTGCTTAGCTGTACATCCCCAAGCTTTGGATTCCATTATGTCAGATGCCTTGGTGTCGAGTTCTTTCCAGAAGCTACACCACTCCTTTTCAGTCTTTCCTAAGATGAGACAAAAAAAATCACTTCCAGATGTACCGCACCATTAAAGGGAAGCAGTAGCAGAGATTTGAAAGTTTTCATAAAACAAAACAAGTCATCCAAGAGGTCTTGCCAGAACAGAGGATCTGGGGTGTCTGTTAAAGATTCTTTTTGGTGTCCAAGAAAACCACAGACCTTGGTCTTATTTTGGACCTAAACAAGTTAAACATATTTGTGTGTTTGACGGTTTCAGATGATGACTGTGCAGTCTATTCTACTTCTACTGTGAAAGAATGATTGGAGGTGTTCATTGGACCTCAAAGATGCGTACTACCACATAAAGATAACAGGACTTTCTGGGAGGTTCTTGCTGTTTTTAGACTGAGAGACGGCCACTACCAGCTTCACGCATTGCCCTTTGGCCTCAACACAGGTCCTCAGAGATTCACCAAATGCACGGCAGTAGTAGCTGTTTGGCTCTGACTTGAAGGATTCAATGTCTTTCTGTACCTGGACAACTGGCTTATTATGGCAACTTCAGGGACTATGTTGCTCCAGGCAAATGACTCCTTGTAGCATCTATCTGTCCTTTGGCATTAATCAGTTTTGACAAATCCAATCCTGTTCAATTTATAGATTTTCTGTTACTACTGGACACCACCACTCAGATTGCTTGAGTTTCTCTCTCAAGATAGTTATCTGTATGACTTCAGGCAAATCATGTTTTGCTGCTTCTGAGGCCATCCACTTCCTTGGCACTTCACCTTCTTGGACTGATGGCTGCTGCAGTGTTATGCTCCTCTAGTCAGATTCTTTAAGAGGGTTCTACAGTGGACTCAGTCCAGTGGTCTAGGACAACTCGCCCAAATGTTTTCTGTTCATCTCCCTGACATTTGTCATTGTCACATTTCATGGTGGCTTGTGTCCGGTCCTGTTTCTGCAGGATGTTTGTTGTTCCCCAGCTCACGGTGACCTGGGACACTGGTGGGGTACTGCGAAGAGAAGTTGGCCCCATAGTACCTTGCCACAGTCAGAATCCCATCTGCACATCATTGTTTTGGGGATGAAAGCAGCACTCCTAGTGTTGCAGGCGTTCCATGACTGCTTCCACAAAGGCGTGCTCTTGATCCAGACTGAAACTTGATGGTTGCCTGGTACTTAAACAGGAGGACCCCAAGCATGTCCCTTGTGTCGAGAGGCCATGAGGCTGTGAACAGGAGCCTTTGTCACATGAGTGGTCCCTCAATTCATCAGGAGCTGCACAGATTTTCAGTCACTGGAGTCATCCATGCTCCAGTCTTTTTGCGATCCCTTTCAACGCCAAATATGGCAGCTGTTTTGCCTTGATCAACCCCCAAGAGACAGTCAAAAAGGGATACTGCCTGCTTGTCCCTGGGTCTCCTTTACATTTTCCCTCCAGTGTCCTTGATCAAACTTCTACAGAGAGAACCTATTGCACAGTGTCCATAATTCTCATGGCCCCCTTCTGGCCCTTAACCAGCCTGGCTCCCCTTATGATGGCATCCCTTATTGCACTCGCCTCTGGTTCTGCCTCTCTTAGATTTTATATTTTACTTTTAGGACAGCCTCGCCTAAATTTGAAATCCCTCAAGTTGAATGCTTGGTTCCACCATTTCCAGTAATGGCCAGAGATCCCAGTCTTGAGAGTTGTGCATATCTTCTTCTCTCAGAAAGCCTTCCCCCAGAGAAGTTTATATTACCATTTAGGTCATTTCAAAGGGTCTGGATCCCTTCTCTGCTCTGTTCAGTAATGGCCATTTCAAATTTCCATGTGATTCAAGACCATTGGTCAGGTTTTTCAAGATTGTCCAAAGCCTTTCTGAAGGATACCTTCCTTAAGCCTCCAGTAAGGTACTGGATTCCTCTTGGGACATGCCTTTTCAAGCCTTGATGTGATTCTGAATCATGTACCCCCACCTTACCTTATCTTAAGTAGTTAACTTCATTTGGTCCTCAACCTGTGAGTTTCTGATCCGATATGGATCCGAGCCGGCAGCTTTTCAAGCTAAGATCCTAACTCCAAGCTCCTCCCCCTAACCCATACTACACTGCAGCCTCCTTCAAACCCTCGGATCTCGTTTGCCGCGGCTTCGCCAAGATGCGATCTCTGAGCCCTAGGCAGATAGAGTGGGATTTTTCCAACTTTAACTGTGCAATAAAAGTTTTTGTGTGCGTGGATTGTGTTTATCCCCTTTTTCCTCTCTCCCCTGGTTACCAGTAAAAAAAAAAAAAAAGTTACCTTTGTATTTTTAGTTAGTGTAGGCCTCCCTTTCCTGCTCTGCTTTTGGTGTGTGTGTGTGTGTGTGTGTGTGTGTGTGTGTGTGTGTGTGTGTGTGTGTGTGTGTGTGTGTGTAGGATTCTAGTTAGCTTTTTGGTTGTTGTGGGGTTGTGATGGACTCTCAGAAGTCGACTTTCTCCAAATGCACAGAATGGGGCCATAAGCTGTCCCCCGGCCAATGGCCACACTCTGTGCTTCATGTGTTTAGGGGGTTCCCCATCTTTCCTCAGGCTGCAAAATTTGTGCAGCCTTTAACCCTCGGGCTCTGTGGGATCGCAGGGACAAGTAAATTTTGGCTGGATTTCTCCTGGCAGAATCGGCGTTTTCTTCTTCCTCTACAGCCATGGCTGTGGCCGTATAAGCTTCTGGTCGTCCTCCCCTGTCCGGGACTCTCACTCCCGTTTTCAAACAGGGCGATAGGCCAGGAAGGAGAAGCAGAGAGAGAAAAGGAAAAAGAGAGACAAGGATAGCGGTCGTAAGAGACCAGCAGATCCATCAGGTCCCCCTGTTAAAGTGCTCACTACCAGGAAAAGGTTCCTAGTCTGTCTTCCCCTCTGCTTCGTTCCCCTAGATTTTCGCTGGAGGTTGTCCTCTCATTGGCCCTCCCGGACGGTGGCAGTTGCGTCCTCCAGATCCACAAGAATCCTCTCGAAAGTTGGCATGGACCGGGTGATAAGGTTCTTACAGACTCTGTTGCAGATGGGGAGTGTTGCTTGTACCCCTCCCACCGGAGCGAGGGATTCGGCTCCGATGTTTGCCCAGATAGCTCTTTCGATCCATCCCCGCGTTTGAGTGTCTGGATCCGAGGAGCCACAGAGTCAGGGGGTCGGTGCCGATGGTTCCTCCATCCTTGACGCTGGCCATTCCCTCGAGTTTGTTGGATCCTATGTCTGATCCGAGCTCTCAGAGCCGTGATCTGGGTGTCTGATCTGAGGGGGATGAGTCATTGGCTCTTTTATGGTCGGGAGATACCATTCCTCTGGGCCCATCTGTTCCGGATTCGGCTCCGATCCCTTCATCGGATCAGAGGGCCACGGTTACCCGTCCTGCTAGTTTCAGAGAAGCTGGTTCCCCTTCGGCCTTCATTGTGGAGAGGGTTCTCTCAGGAAGATCGAGACCCCTCACTCTTTCCTCAGAGTCCATCCCTGCTCCCTTGTGGCTGAGTGCGTCTTCTGTCATTCAGTCCTACCAGGGACAGCCCATGTCTGAAACGCCCAGGACGGTTCCCCTCGAGGAATATGAAACTGTTTGTGAGCCCTCCATGGAGAGCCCCCCCGAGGAGGACCCTCGCAAGTGCAAGAGGAGGCACATGGACTCCCCCGAGTCCCTCACAGAAGATACCGACTTGGAGGAAGGGGAAGGCACCCCCAGATCACCTCCCGAAGATGTCGCCTTTGGAGACATAATGGAAATTCTCCATCAGAGGGGAGTTTGGTCCGCCCAAAAGCCTTCCTCGGATGAGTCTGTATTCCTGGAGGTGTTTGCAGGCCCATCTACCTCTTGGGTGCCCCCCCCGGTTGATCCTCTGGTGGAACTAATTACCACCAGAGCTTGGTAGGAGCCGGACACTGTAGAACCTATACCTAAATGGCCAGACAAGATTTTTAAGCCCTCCTGCGGACAAGCCTGCATGGAGTAAGGGTTCCCCAGTTGATGCCATGGTGGTGGCGGCGGCCACCAAAAAGGAACTGGCGCAGGAGAGTTCCTCTGTCCATCCTCCAGACAAGGAGTCTAGGGCGATGGATAGACTCAGAAAGCGGACGTATGCTTCAGCAACCTTTGCTATAAGGGTGCTGACCTACGTGGCCCACGTGATTGGGCTTCAGGGCAACCTACACAGAGCCCCCCCCCCCCCCCCCGAGTCCATTCCGGCCAAGGATTAACGCTCATTCTCAGCACATATGGCCACTCTTAAGTCAGTAACTAACACGTCCACGCTCTTACTCGCATGCCACCGAGGGAGCCGCTAGGGTAGCCGGGTCCAGCATTGCCATGAAGCGTCATGCCTGGTTCTGGCTTTCTGATTTTTTGGAACCTTTAAAGGTGTCCTTCGCAAATGCCCCTTTTGACGGTTTGACCCTGTTTGGGAAGACCGTCCAAGATACGCTAGTCCAGAGTGAGAAGGACGGGAAGATGCTGTCTGCCATCGGAATCTGCTTCTCTAACCCCCAAAGGTCCTTTTCCAGGAATCGACAAAGGCAAAAGAAGTTGTGGTTCCAGAAGTCTCAGCATTCCCGGGATGCTCCGGACTCTTTCCCCTAGAGGCAGAGGGGGACAAGGTGAATGCTGGCCCAGAGCCAGAGGGGGACCAAAGAACTTTGGGTCACGGGAACCGTTTTCGGATCGACCCGCGCAGCAGCCCTGAGGGGTTCCCCGACTGCTGCACTCTGGCGGCAGTCGGGGGGGGGGGGCATTTTTCGAAGCACCTAGCTCAGTGGGAGTCCATAACATCGGGCCGCTGGGTGCTTCAGATAATATCCAGAGGTTTTTCCATTCCCTTTCTGAACAGTCCCTTGCCTCCAAAACACCTCCCAGACGTTCCACCCGCTCAAAGGGAGGTGGCAGCTTTGGAAATAGAAAAGCTGCTCAACAAAAAAAAGCAATCCAGCCAGTCTTCCCAGGATCAGTCCGGATCAGGCATCTGTTCCATTCTTTTTGGTGCCAAAAAAAGATGGGGGACTTGAGGCTGTATGTGCTCTGTAGACCTCTAGGGTGTGCACTACCACATTATGATGGACAGGCGATCCAGGAGGTTTCTCTGCTTTCGGCAAGAAGCCAATCACTACCAGTTCAGGATCCTACCCTTCGGTCTCGTCACAGCCCCAGGGTGTTTACCAAGGTCATGCCAGTTGTAGTGGCCCACCTGAGGTTTCAGAGCATTCAGGTCTTTCCATACTTGGACGATTGGCTCTTCACCGCCCCCTCCAGGCATCAACTTATCCAAGACTGAAATGCCTTCCTTCAGCTGTCAAATTTACTGGGTATCACGATAAACCTTGCAAAGTCCTCTCTTCAGCCTGTTCAGATTCTGGACTTCATAGGGGCAAGAATAGATTCTTTTCAGGCCAAGGTATTTTTGACTCCAGACAGACTTCTGAACCAGACCCTTCATGTCTTGGCACTTCTTCAATCCTCTTCACACCCAGCAGAGCTAGTCCTGAGGACCTTAGGGTCCATGGCAGCAGCTATAGATCTGGTTCCTTGTGCACATCTGCACATGAGTTTTACAGTGGAAGTTACAAGTTCAGTGGTCCCTAAATTACCCGATTCTCCTAAGTAAGGTGTGCAATGCTTCCCTCATTTGGTGGCTTCAATCCCTGGATCTTTGAGAAGGATGCCTTTTTATTGCAACCCCACCCCCAAGCCATGGTGATCACGGACACCTCCCGTCTAGGGTGGGGGGGACATTGCTCGGACAGGACTGTCCAAGGCATGTGGACCCCGAAAGAGACCATTCTGCATGTCAATGTTCTGGAGATGAGGGTGGTCTTTCTAGTGTTGCAGGCCCTTCATGCTTCTCTTCCTCTGGGAACGATTGCAATTCAGTCTGACATGTCTGGTCTGGTATATCAGAAAACGGGGGGAAACCAGGTCCTATCCGCTTTGTAGAGAGGCCATGAGAGTGTGGGAATGAGCGATTTCCACCAACCATTTTCCGATAGCAACGCACATCCCGGGTCGGTCCAACATTTTAGTGGACAAACTGAGCAGAACTATCCTTTTACACTACGAGTGGTCTCTGAACCCTTATGTAGCAGAACAGATCCTCAAGTAGGGTCAGCCTTGCTGCGATCTCTTCGCATCGCCGTCCAACGTGAAGTGCAGCAAGTTTTTTGCTCTGATTCCCCCTCGGGGGGGGGGGCCCAGAGCCGCTCTTGTCCATGCTTGGCCACCTGGTCTTATTTATGCTGATCCCCCTGCTACCTCTCATGACAAAATTATTGCAGAAAGCTTGTCTGTTGGGGAGCAGGATTATCCTCATAGCCCCATTCTGGCCACGTCAAGTTTGGTTCCCTTGCCTACGGTTTCATCTAGTAGCTCTGCCCTGGATATTGGATCTCATTCTGGATCTCATTTGTCATCCCTCGGGAATTCCTCCCCCAAATCTGGACAGCCTCAAGCTTACTGCTTGGTTGCTCCAGTTTCATTAATTGCCAGGACTCCCAGACTCTCTTACTATGTTAAGTCCGTTCTGGTGGCGGCACACAAGTCCTCCACCCGAAAGGTGTACCATAGTAAATGGAAGCGCTTTTCCATTTGGGCTTCTCAGAGAAATTTGGACCCATTTACTGCCCCTACGGTATTAGAATTTCTGTCTCAAAATTTCCAACAGGGGCCAGCTCTTCCACTGTGAAGGTCCACCTGGAAGCTGTATCTCATTTTCATGTAGGAGAAAATTCAGGTTCACTAGCTGCTGCTAGAATTTGCAAGACCTTCATCAAAAGCACCTTTTTGCTGAGTCCTCCGATTAAGTATCCTTCCCCTACGTGGGATTTGACCTTGGTTCTTCAGGCCTTGGTTGTGGCTCCATTCGAAACCGCAGCGTCAGTTGATTTGAAATTCCTGTCATGGAAGACAGCCTTCCTGATGGCTATCACCTCAACTTGGAGAGTATCAGAACTTCAAGCCTTGTGTATGAAACCCCCATACTTAGTTTTTCATAAGGATAGGGTGTCTCGAAGGACAAACCCTTCTTTCCTCCAAACCCTTCTTTCCTCCCTAAAGTCGCTTTGGAGTCAAATATCAATCAGTCTGTTAATCTCCCAGTATTCTTCCCTAACTTTCTAAATAAAGGGGAATACAAGCTTCATTTGCTGGATGTCCACAGACTGTTGCACTTTTATTTACATAGGGCTAAACCCTTCTGCAAGTCTGATCAGCTATTTGTTTCCTTTGCCAAGCCTTTTTTGGGGAAACCAGTTTCAAAGGTGACACTTGCTAAATGGATCTCACTTTGTATTTTGCAGGTATACAAGGAACATGGATTACCAGAACCAGACAGGGATCAAGCTCATTCTACTCATTCTATGGCTACTTCTGCTGTTTTCTGGTCCAGAGTTTCTCTGGATGACATTTGTTCAGCGGCTGCCTGGACTTCCTCTCACACTTTTATTACTCATAAGTTGGACATGGTATCTAGATAAAGGGCTTCTTTTGGCTCTGCAGTGCTCCAGAACATCCTTCTTTAAGGGCCTTCCAAGGTCGTTGGTAGCTGGGGACTCTGTCCCACAGGTTGATGACCAAATGAAGTTAACTACTTTAGATAAAGAAGTTATGTACACACCATAACGTTCCATCTGAGTAGTTAGATGTCATTTGTCATCAACCTTCCCTCCCTCCTTCCACCTGACCTTAGTGGTTTGCGATGGTCCTTGGACTCTGATATTCTGGGTCTTGAGCCTAGTCTCTGTGATCAGGTCAGGTTGTCTCTTGGGTTGATGTGCTGTGGGTGGCAAACTCTATCTGAGGGTTGGAAGGAGGTTGCAGTGTAGTATGGATAAGGGGGAGGGGCGTGGATCTTAGCCTGGAAAGCTGCCGGCTGATCCAAATCCCACAAGTTGATGACAAATTAAGTCTAACTACTCAGATGGAACGTTATGGTGAGTACATAACTTCTTTTTTCACCAAGACAGGGTGTCATCGTAGATCAGTACTTCCTTTTTTTTTGCCTAAGCCAGCCTCTGAGCCTAGTCTGAACCAGTTGATTCAGTTGCCAGTTTTCTTTCTTGACTTCAGTAAAAATGGCAAATACATTCTTCATTGCTTGGATCTTCATAGTCAGTTAAAATTGTACTTGGACAGGACCAAACCATATATATCAGGAATGCAAAGAATCCCCAATAAGTGCTTGCTCCCCTTAGTGGAACAATGGCAGAAATGCACTCCGTTCGTTAAAACCAGTTATTTATTGCCCATGACAGACCAGCAACGATAGATACATCCAAAACACATAGGCGTTGTGCCCAAACGCAAGTCTTATACATGAACAATAGTTGAAGAGCCTCCAACTAATTCACTGTATGCCAAACTGTTGTAAAATCCATACAAACTGATAAACGTGAATGAAATCACTGAAGACCAAGGTGTCTAAAATCCATAAAATGAACGAATGTAGGTAAAGCGCTTTCACCCGTTATTCGGGCTTCTTCAGAACACTGAATGCCAAAAGTGTACGCCTTAAATAAACATTTTGGCGCCAAAAATATTTTGAAAATTTAAAGGGACTTAGCCCTGTAAATAAATGTGATTTCATGCGTACTATAAACATTAACCTTGTGGGCTGAAATAACTTTTGCCATATGTTCAAAAAAGTTTACAAATCTCAATGACCATCAAAACATATAATAGACTGTAAACTCTCAGCTTATATTATATGCCATCACTAATGCATATAAAACATTATTATTGCTTTCGCTTGACAATACTCTATCAATTGATGATTATAATAACCATAATTTATACACTGCTGATGATATGTCTATACATTGTTTGTATGTCCAAAATAGTACATATCCATGCCACATTGGTGGGTTTTTTACGAAGGTATTGAAAAACCAAATAATTTAAACTTGCGTGCTTTAGAATACGCGCTATGTTTTTAATATTATATATACTTTCAAATACCCTCTTCACCTTACCCTATGCCTATCTAAAAAGTAATACTTATTAGGTCGATAATAACTCATTGACTACACACAATTTATGAAAATGGTTCAAAATATAAAAATGTAAAAAGGATGTGTTAATATTAAGTAGGTGGATGCTTACTCTAAATGTTCACATAATTGTAAAACTAGTAACTAATGCCCAGTTTAATGCATACATAAAGGAACCTACAAATGACAGAATGAAAAATGACAGAATGAAAAATAATAACTGAATAAGAAATGAATAATGAACAATCTCTTCTGCCACTCTTTCTATATATACGTAATGTTTTAGGCGTATAAAGTAACCAGATATCAATTTGTTGATTTATAATCATACTTCGTCCTTGTCATATTAACTATTTGATAAATATTTACTCCCTAATTAATTGAAATATTGTAAATATAAATATACGGAATCAAATGAGAGCTGTTTAACGACTAATCTAAATTAAATGTAGAACGAGTATGAACTCAACATACTCAGATCTCTTTAATAATATTCGATAATGTTTGGTGATATATCTAATTCATCATTATTTAATAAAATCCTATAAACGGAAGCCTATCCTTCTAACGTGAATGTAAAAATACCATTAAGAACTAAATACATAAAATTATTATACATAGAATCGATTCCTAATGACCCCCATTTTTGGTGGGAACAAGGGACACGGGCAACCCTACAGGAGAAATTTTGAGAGAAAGGGAGACTTATGACAACAAATACAACGGGAGATGGTAAGTAGGGATAATGTAACAAACAGTCAAACAGTAAATAGTCAAATAAGCAAAACTCGAGATTACATGTATAGTCTTAAAGGGTTTAATATTTATACTTATTCTAAATTAAAAATTCATGAAGGACATTTTAACATCCTAGCCAAGGGTATGAAATTTATCCCCACAACAAGGTTTGATTTGGTAGATAGTATATGTGAATTGAAAAAATGTACGAGAAAGATGAATTTAGCTATAATGTTTCATGAAAAAGGTTCTAATAAAAATCAACAACAAGAAAATATATTAGAAAAAACCAATACCGATTTGAAGGTTAAAAGTTCATTTGTACCTATTGGTTATCCAGTGATTGAAACGTATGAAAAAATAATGACCAGAGAATTGTACAATTTATATAAGGTACAACCTTATAAAGGTTATAGTAATTTAACCACAGGAGAAATAGACACATTAAAGGAATTACAAATGGATTCCAGGATAAGGGTCATGAAACTAGACAAAGGAGGGGGGAATTGTTATTTATGAGACCCTTGAATATCATAAGAAAATGCATGATCTATTATATGACACTGACAAGTATGAATCGATTTCTACCAATGAAATCAATATAGCATATCGGAAAATAGATTCATACTTGGAGGAATTTCATATAGATGGAAGGATAAATACTGAATTATATAAATTCTTGACTGTCAAATATCCAAGGCTAGCTACTTTGGTTGGAATACCTAAAATTCATAAATCGATAAATGATCCACCTTTCAGGCCAATTATTTCTGGAAGTGAATCCAAAACATTTCCTATAGGTAAATACATAGATGTGAGACTTTATATGATAAAATACCACACATGGTGAAAGATTCGTGGGAATTCTTAAAGGTACATCCTATAGACAAATGGAATAATGGATTGTTATTTGTTACAATAGATGTCATCGATCTATTTTCTTGCATACCTAAAGAGAAAGGAATGGAGGCTTTCAGCAATAGTATAAGAACATTTTCAGAGCTTGATTGGGATGAGATCAATTTGATTATCGAATGTATGAATATCGTGCTGGAAAATAACTTCATATATTATGAAGGGGAACATTTCAAGCAGACCAGGGGGGTAGCAATGGGAGCAGCTTGTGCTCCCATTTTTGCCAACTTGGTCATGCTGGATTGGGAATGTAGTACTCTTTTTACTAGCAAACATTTTCATCATATAGAATATTATTCAAGATTTCTAGACGATATCTACATTCTATGGAATTCTAGTTTGGAACAATTAGAACAATTCATAGATTTTCTTAATGATAGTAGTGAATTTTTAAAATTCACTTATGAATATAACACCACTGGAATAGCGTATTTAGACACATTTATTTATGAACATGAAGGTAATTTACATTCTAAAATGTATAGAAAAAATACATTTTCAAATGACTATTTGCAATATAACAGTTTTCATCCCACTAAACTTAAATGCAATATATACAAGGGCCAATGTATTCGGGCCTGTAGAATGACTTTGGATTTTAATATTTTGGTTTGTGAACTAAACACAATAAAAACAATGTTTAAAGATAGGGGATATCCCATAGATATGATGGACAATGTGACTAAATATATCTTAGATGAGTGGGGAAAAAATACAAACCTTTATTAGGTTTGGGAAATCTAATTTCAGGAGAACCCTCCACAAATACAAATAGTGATAATGTTAAAGATAAAAAGAACAATATCATGAGTAACCATCAGAGAGCATTTATAATGCTGTATTGTCCTGCATCCAGAGATATTATTGATTTTATTGATTAAATATTGGTATCTAATAACTGGTGATTCCATATTATCCGAAGTCATGGGAATGAAACCTGGAATAGTATATAAAATGGGCAATAATATTAAAATGTTACTGCAAAAACATATACAACATAAGAAGCAGAGCACCATAATAAAAGACTATACTAGGAAATGTGGACTGTGTAATCAATGCAATTACATTAATGATAAAAAGGAAATTGACTTACAAAATATTATGAGAACAAAAATAAAGTGTTCAAGGGGTAAATGTAACTCCAAAATGATAGTGTATTTGGCGACGTGTAATCAATGCCAATGTTATTATGTGGGAAAAACAGAGAGGAGTTTAAACAAAGGAATTTATGAACATAATTACAACATTAGAAAGAAGGATTCAGCTAATGCATTGGCAAGCCACGTAGAAAGTAAGGGACACACTAAAGGATTCAAATTTGCAATAATTGATGCTGTCAAAGTTGACCCCAGAGGGGGTGATATCAAAACACATTTATTATACAGGGAAGTATGGTGGCAAATCTATTTGGACGCCACCACAACCCCTGGATTAAATGACAGTATCTCATTAAAATCCATTTTAACACATTAAACAAATTAGTTTAATTTTTAAACATACTAAAGTACATTAAATATTAAACATCAGATGTGATTAGTTTTAACTAAGCAATAATCAATTTTAATATGGTTAGTAATAGATATATATATAATAAATTTATGCACAATATGTTCTATGTATAATAATTTTATGTATTTAGTTCTTAACGGTATTTTTACATTCATGTTAGAAGGATAGGCTTCCGTTTACAGGATTTTATTAAATAATGATGAATTAGATATATCACCAAACATTATCGAATATTATTAGAGATCTGAGTATGTTGAGTTCATACTCGTTCTACATTTTAATTTAGATTACTCGTTAAACAGCTCTCATTTGATTCCATATATTTATATTTACAATATTTCAATGAATTAGGGAGTAAATATTTATCAAATAGTTAATATGACAAGGACGAAGTATGATTATAAATCAAATTGATATCTGGTTACTTTATACGCCTAGAACATTACGTATATATAGAAAGAGTGGCAGAAGAGATTGTTCATTATTCATCATTCATTTCTTCAGTTATTTTTCATTCTGTCATTTTTCATTCTGTCATTTGTAGGTTCCTTTATGTATGCATTAAACTGGGCATTAGTTATTAGTTTTACAATTATGTGAACATTTAGAGTAAGCATCCACCTACTTAATATTAACGCATCCTTTTTACATTTTTATATTTTGAACCATTTTCATTAATTGTGTGTAGTCAATGAGTTATCGACCTAATAAGTATTATTACTTTTTAGATAGGCATAGGGGAAGGTGAAGAGGGTATTTGAAGTAGTATATATATATATATATATATATATATATATATATATATATATATATATATATATATATATATGTATATATATATATATATATTGCTTTACCAGAAAGGCTCATCCAGATTCTGCTACACTTTGCTGTGAAGGAAAGGTTAGTTTGCTTTTATTCTTTGTATTACTGTATTGCCTTTCTATATTTTGAATACTGTAGTTTGTTTTCTTTACCTTGTGTTTTGCTTGCATTCTGTTTTAACAGCATATTAAAACTTCAAAAGAGACCACTGCTCTCTCTGTTCTGAGTCAGGCAGAATTTTTTCCCGCCCTCCCACACATTTAAGTTGTCTTGTTAAATACCACTGTCTTTCTAGTTGCCCGCCTCTTATGTTAATCTGACCATATATCTCATTTCTCTCTACTTTCACTGGCTTATGTGAGTAATCACAAAATCATCATTTTGAAATCCACCCTTCAATTATTTAAATTTATTGGCCATCCTACAGTATTTCATAGTACCAAAATACAAAAGTGACCACCCCTTTCAATCCATCTTGCTGTTTTAAAAATAGTAACTCCACTAAACTTTAACTTTTTAAACGGGTAAAACTCAAGTTACCTACTTTCACATCTAATTTCTCTAGTGCACACTGCAGAGTGCATTCTTTTCAATCTTACCTTTAAGCATCCCTGTGACTAGCACTTTCTCTAATACCTGCTGGAAAGCACTAGGAAGCCTTAAACTCATGCAAACACTGAACTCTCCTTGTTAACAAGGAGAAATTAATAGTAGGCACTAAACAGCCTATAATTGCAAAGAACCTTGCTAAGGAAACAGCTCCTATACTTTACAAAGAAAGGGAAAAAAGCCCCAAACCAGGCATGTCCGAGGGTCAGCTTCCGGTGATTTCTCCTGTCCACCTGGTGAATCTGGGCATACTGGGGCAATGCAGCAATTGCCTCATGTACATAGACAACCCTCTCCTCCTACCACCCAACACTACAACCTGTGAGAGATGCACTTACATAGCCAAAATGGAAGCAAAGCTCTCTCCACCCAAGATTGTGCTAAACAGTCAAGAGGAGAAGGTTAACACCTACACTACACCTCAAGCAACACATAGCCCTTCTAAACCCGCACCACCAACACCCACATATAGCAACACTAAATCCACATATGCAGAGGCCCTTAACTGTAACCTGCCCAAGCAACAAAGACCTCTGAAGCTGAAACGCAAACAAACACCAATCACAACCAATGTGTCACATAGTTCACAACACCAGTGTGCCACCCAGCAACAGCCCCTAAGGCAAGACAATGTACCTAACACTTTAGTCATAGGTGACTCTGTAATTTTCTCCTTATTCAACCTGGTGAGAGGGACATCAGTGTGCCGGACTATAGTCAGCTGCCTGTCGGGTGCCAGGATCCGCCACATAACGCATGCACTTAAGTCACTCCACAACAAGTACAAATATGACTGTCATTGTCCATGTTGGAGTGAATGACTTGACGTACCTCCCTGGACTACATGAAAAGAGACATGGAAGAGCTCTCGGATCATGTGGCCCAGGCAGGTATGACCCTAGCCCTGAGTAGCATCTTGCCTTCGCCCAGAATGATACCACAATGTAAGGATAAAATGATTGACTTCAACAATTGGCTAAGCTTATGGTGTCATTCAAAGGGGATCCAGTATCTGTCTGCCTGGGATGACATGATTGACAGACCACGATGCTTTGCCAGAGATGGTCTGCACCTGTCGCCCCTGGGATTCAGGTTACTGGCTAAGGCTATCTTGCCTCCCCTATAGTGCCTTTTTTAGGCAAACTTCAAAGTACAAAACCACCACCGTAACATGTACAAGCATGCAAAATCTGAAGGTAATGCTACTCAATGCTAGAAGTCTAAACCTCAAAATGCACTCTCTCGAGGCAGTCCTAAAAATGAAGAACATAGATATCTGTGCAGTAACTGAGACCTGGTTCAAGGCTCCAGAGAGCACCCCTGCAATACCAGGCTACAACTCATACCACACTTTTCGGCCACCAAACCAGGACCGAAACACTAAAGTTGGAGGAGTGTCAATATTCACCAAGGATATTCACACCACCAGGCTAGTTGGCCAACACAATGTGTCTGAAATTCTCCAAGTGCAACTAACACTAGGTAAGACTGCAATCCAAATTGTAGCTTGCTACAGATCCCCCACCATACCCCAAGATTCCCGCTACACCTTTCTAAACATACTGGAAAATATTAAGATAGAACCAAACACCCTAATACTGGGTGATTTTAACTATCCTGCCATTAACTGGGAAAACTACTCATGTCCCAACACCTTTGCTCAGCGGTTCTTGGAATTCATAAATTCCAACGCCCTGGATCAACTAATCCATAGTCCCACCAGGGGCTCCAATATCCTAGACCTGGTCATTACCAACATGGGAAATCAATGCTCCAACGGTTCTTGGAATTCATAAATTCCAACGCCCTGGATCAACTAATCCATAGTCCCACCAGGGGCTCCAATATCCTAGACCTGGTCATTACCAACATGGGAAATCAATGCTCCATACCTATGGTCACCCCCTCGTTAGTCAGGTCTGACCATAAGCTAATCACCCTTAACAATCCACATCCCACCCCCCAGTAAAGAAACCACCATAAACAACTTCTCCAAAGCCAACTTCATGCTACTCAAGTCAGAAGTGACAAACTTCATGACACCCATGCAGACGGGAACTGAAAGTTCAACTGCTTTATACTACACTAAGGCACTGTACGAGCACATCCACTCATGCATGAATCGTGCCATCCCAAATAGAACCAAAATGCTCTCATCCAAAAAAAGGAAGCCAATCTGATGGTCCCCTGCCATAAACAAACTTTACAACAAAAGGAAGAAACTTTTGCAGAATAGAGGAAAATCCCAGGATGCAAAAAACTCCCTTACTAGCCTCAGTAAGAAACTGAGATGCCTCAAAATCCTCCAAAGCTAGTTACGAAAATAAAATTGCCAAAGATTCCAAAGACAACCACAAAGCATTCTATAACTATGTCAAGAATCTAAATGGCAATGCTCAGATCTTCTCTGAGCTAAAACAGAATGGCATTAAATATACTGATCCGAAGGATATTGCCAATATCCTGGCAGATCGATTCACTGCCAACTTCACCCCCCTCTCACCCCCTAAATGGCCCATCTCAATACCGGAATATTGCCAAATTCCAGTAAGAATGGCCACACAGGTACAAAACGCACTCTCTAAAGCCAAGAATACAGCATCCATGGGACCAGATGACATCTCGGGCTGTGTACTACATGAACTACAATATGAACTGGCACCTCACCTAAGTGTCATGTTTAATCATAGCCTCATCTCAGGTTTCGTGCCCACTGCGTGGCGCAGAGCTACAGTTATCCCAATCCACAAGGGGGGGATCCACCTTGGATCCCGGAAACTACCGTCCCATCAGTCTGACGAGCCTTATCTGCAAGGCCATGGAGCGTATTATCATGGAACTTATAAACAAAGACATTGGCAACCTTCAAACACTGGACCCCACCCAGTTTGGGTTTGTGAAGGGCCGATCTTGTCTCCTGAACCTGATTTCTTTGAATCAGTCTCCAGAGCCATGGACAAGGGTAAGGTGGTCCACACAGCCTATCTAGACCTTGCCAAGGCCTTTGACACCATCCCCCACTCTGGAATCATAGATAAACTTACTAAGTTGGGCATTAATCCCTGTGTCACCCAATGGGTTGCTAAATGGCTTACTGATAGAACCCACACTGTAAAGTAGCCGACTCCAAATCCAGCTCCAGACAAGTGGAGTACCTCAGGGTTCAGTCCTGGGGCCGCTCTTGTTTGGCATCTACTTCTCTGAAGTACAGGTCAACACTAAGGGACTCTGGCTAACAAAGTTTGCAGATGACTGCAAACTGGGAGCCATTATTGAATCCCCAAATGATGTGGATACTCTACAAAAGGGCCTTACAGAAACAGATGCTTGGTGCCAGAGCCATGGGCTCAAGCTCAATGCCAAAAAATGTATTGTTATCCCCTTTGGGAAAGAACATGTATTCATGAATTACCATATAGGTGGCAGTACACTAAACACAGAAAGTGTGATCAGAGACTTAGGGACACAGGTGGATAGTGGTCTCACCTTCGATAACCACATCGCCACATCGCCACAACAGTCAGGAAATCCTATGTGGCACACCTCATCACGAAGGGCTTTTCATCCAGAAAAAAGGAGGTCATTGTCCTACTGTACTCATCCCTCATTAGACCCATTATAGAATACAATGCCCCATTTGGTATGTACCTCTCAAGACATCTGCAACAACTGGAAAGGCCTCAGAAATACCTCACTAAAAGAATCACAGGCCTAAAGCAGATGCCCTACGCTGACCGCCTTAAACTCCAGCTATACTCTGTCGCATATCGTCTACTCAGAGGCGATCTCTGCTTAACATACAAGGCCATGTCAAACCCAGAGCTGTTGGCCATGCTACACTTAAGAAATCCCAATCCCTCAGAGCTACACGCTCCAGGGATCTAAACCTTGTCATCACAATAAACAAAACATGCTGGAGGGATAGGTTCCTGACCCAGAGACTCCCCAGACTCTGGAATAGATTGCCCATACATGTCAAGCAGAGTGCCTCTTTGGACCTCTTCAAGAGGAACCTTGACGATTGGATGGGAGAAAGGAAATTCACCCAAGGGATCACGTCAGTCGCCCTGCTAGACAGGGGTCCAGGAAAGTAAATAATGTGGGAAGAAATAGCCAGGGAATTGTTATGGCTAGGCTTGTATAGGCCCTAGGACTGATAGCCTAGTACCAACCTATGAACCTATATAATATTAAAAACATAGAGCGTGTTCTAAAGCGCGCAAGTTTAAATTATTTGCTTTTTCAATACCTTCGTAAAAAACCCACCAATGTGGTATGGATATGTGTTATTTTGGACATACAAACAATGTATAGACATATCATCAGCAGTGTATAAATTATGGTTATTATAATCATCAATTGATAGAGTATTGTTAAGCGAAAGCAATAATAATGTTTTATATGCATTAGTGATGGCATATAATATAAGCTGAGAGTTTACAGTCTATTATATGTTTTGATGGTCATTGAGATTTGTAAACTTTTTTGAACATATGGCAAAAGTTATTTCAGCCCACAAGGTTAATGTTTATAGTAGGGCATGAAATCACATTTATTTACAGGGCTAAGTCCCTTTAAATTTTCAAAATATTTTTGGCGCCAAAATGTTTAAGGCGTACACTTTTGGCATTCAGTGTTCGGAAGAAGCCCGAATAACGGGTAAAAGCGCTTAACCTACATTCGTTCATTTTATGGATTTTAGACACCTTGGTCTTCAGTGATTTCATTCACGTTTATCAGTTTATATGGATTTTACAACAGTTTGGCATACAGTGAATTAGTTGGAGGCTCTTCAACTATTGTTCATGTATAAGACTTGCGTTTGGGCACAACGCCTATGTGTTTTGGATGTATCTATCGTTGTTGGTCTGTCATGGGCAATAAATAACTGGTTTTAACGAGCGGAGTGCATTTCTGCCATTGTTCCACTAAGGTGAGCAAGCACTTATTGGGGATTCTGTGCATTACATCAATCAGTAGCATTTCTCATAATATATATCAGGAAATCAGACCAGCTTTTTGTGTCCCTCTGTATGTTTAAGCTTAGGTTCATAGGTTTATACTAGGCTATCTGCCCTAAGGCATTTATAAACCTAGCCCAAATTTTTGTGGCTTACGCCACCCCTTATATGAAAAAATACTGTGCCCATTAGTTTGTTGTGCCTCTGTCCAGCAGTGACACAGATGATTCCCAGGGTAAACCTACGATCTCCCATCCACAGGTCAAGATTTCTCTTGAACAGAGCCAGCGAGGTGCTCTGCCTCACATGGACCGGCATTTTATTCCACAGCATAGGGAGTCTCTGAAATGATAAATTTATCCCTCCAGCACATCCTATTTATATCCGTGCTAAGGTTTAAGTCGCTTGCTCTAGTGGTTTTGGTGGATTTAGATTTTTTGAGGTGGAGTATGTCCATTAACTCCGGGTTGGACATGGCCTTGTATGTCAGGCACATGTCACCTCTGAGTAGACGGTATGCGACTGAATAGAGCTGGAGTTTCTTCAGTCTGGCAGCATATGACAGATTTTGGAGTCCCTTTATCCTTTTGGTGAGGAACTTTTGGGGTCTCTCCAATTGCTGCAAATGTCGGGTGAGATGCATCCCGAATGGGGCATTGTACTCTATCATTGGTCTGATAAGTGAAGAGTACAGGGCAACAATGACCTCACTAGATCTGGATGTGAATCCCTTCATGATCAGGTGGGCAATGTAGAAGGTCTTTCTAACCACTTTAGCAACGTGAGTGTCAAAAGAAAGGCCACTGTCAACCTGGGTCCCCAGGTCCCTGATGACCTCTTCTGTGCTTAGTGGATTGCCACCTATATGGTAGCTTGGGGTTACCTTGTTTTTCCCGAAGGGTATGACTATAAATTTTTTGGCTTTTAACTTCAGGCCATGGCTCTGGCATCAGCTATCTGTTTCCGTGAGTCCCTTCTGAAGGATATCCGTGTCCGATGCACTTTCCACTATGGTGCCCAGTTTGCAGTCATCTGCAAACTTTGTCAGCCAAAGTCCTCCCATGTTGGCCTGTACTTCGGAGAAGTAGATGCCGAACAATAGGGGGCCAAGGACCGAGCCCTGTGGGACACCACTTGTGACCGGCTTGGAGTCTGACATAGCGCCAGCAACTCTAACCCTGTGGGTTCTGTCCTTAAGCCAGTTTGCAACCCATCTTGTGACATATGGGTTTACATTTAAGCTGGTAAGTTTTTCTACAATACCCAAGTGGGGTATTGTGTCGAAAGCCTTTGCAAGGTCAAGGTAGGCTGTATGGACTGCCTTTCCCTCATCAATGGCCTTGGTGACTGTTTCGAAGAAGTCGACCAAGTTCAAAAGGCATGGTCTTCCCTTGACTAAGCCAAACTGGGTCGGGTCCAATGTCTGCAAGTCCCCTATATCTTTGTTTATGAGCTCCATTATGATCCTCTCCATAGCTTTACAGACTAGACTTGTTAAGCTTATGGGGCGGTAATTACCAGGGTCTGTAGCGGCACCGCCTTTGTGGAGTGGGACCACAGTTGCCGTACGCCACTCCTTGGGCACGTATCCTGTGGTAAAGCTGAGATTAAACAGCTGCCTTATGTGTGGGTTTAATTCCTCATTTAGCTCGTGTAGCACACAGCCGGGGACACCATCCGGTCCCATTGATGCTGTGTTTTTAGCTTTAGAGAGAGCAGCTTTCACCTGCGCATTTGAGATGTCTGGGAGGCTACACTCCGTTGGGATAGCTATATCTCTCCTTTAGGGGAGAGGGGTGAAGTTTGCACTGAACCTGTCTGCCAGTATGTTGGCAATGTCTGTGGGTTCAGTGATTTTTGTATCATTTTGGACTAATTCTGAGCATATCTGGGAGTTTCCACCCAGGTTCCTAACATAGCTGAAAAAGGCCTTATGATTGTCCTTTGAATCCATGGCAATTTTTCTCTCAAAATTGGCCTTAGTTGATTTTATGAGTGCTCGTATTTTTTTACTAATAATGATCAGGGGTGACTTCCCTTTTATGGATTTTGTTCTATCATGTAATAGCTTTCTCCTCTTATTGTAAAGTTTGTTAATGGCTGGGGTCCATCAGACTGGACGTTTGCCCTTTGTGGAAAGAGTCTTTGTTTTATTTGGGATTGCCTGATCCATGCAGTCCTGGAGGTGTTCATAGAAGGCATTTGTAAGGGCTTCCGCAGCTTGGGTTGTGGTTTCCACTGGCTCAGGGGCCTTGAAGGATACCACACCAGTCTTGAGTAGTGTGAAGTTTGCTTTAGAGAAGTTCTTCACTGTGGTCTTTTTTGTTTGGGGTGGGGCGGGATGTGGATTTCCAGTGAGATTAGTTTATGATCAGATCTCACCAATGAGGGATATACTTCCGGTGTGGAGCATTTTGTCCCCATGTTTGTGATAATGAGATCTAGTATATTTTCTCCTCTCGGGGGAACAGTGACTAGCTGTTCTATGGCATTTGAATTTATGAACTCCAGGAACCGTTGGGCTAGAAAGTTAGGGCTTGAGTAATGTTCCCAGTCTATATTCGGGTAGTTGAAGTCACCCAATATGATGGTGTTTGGAGATGCATTTATATCCTCCAGTGTCTTCAGGAAGGCTGTGTGGGGTTCCTGAGTTTGAGAGGGTGGCCTGTAGCATGCTACAATTTGTAGAGCAGTTTTGCCTATGGTTAGTTGCACCTGGATGGTTTCCGAAGCTTGCGGCGTTGCCACCAACCTGGAGGTGTGGGTATCCTTTATGAATATGGATACACCCTCCTTTTGTGGTGTGGTCCGGGTTTTGGGGCGGAACGCATGATATGAGGTAAAACCTAATAGTGCCGGGTGCTCTCAGGAGCCTTGAACCAGGTTTCAGTTACAGCACAGACATCGATGTTCTCCATACTGAGAAGGGCCTTGAGTGCGTGCATTTTGAGATTTAGACTTCTGGCATTGAGCAGCATTACCCTCAGTTTCTTCCCATTTTTGTTTTCTAGGGTGGTAGGTTTAGAATTTGAGCCTTGCCTAAAAAGGCACTATGGGGTGGCAAGAGCCTTAGCCAATATCCGGAATCCCAGGGTGACAGGTGCAAGCCATCCCTTGCGGCAGCGTGGCTTGTCAAGCATGTCATCCCAGGCAGACAGACACTGGATCCCCTTTGAATGACACCAGACATTAAGCCAATTGTTAAAGCTGATCATCTTGTCTCTATATTGTGGCATCATTCTTGGTGAAGGAAGGATACTGTTCAGGGTCAGGGTCATACCTGCCTGGGCTACATAATCAGAGAGCTCCTCTATGTCTCTTTTCATGTAGTCCAGGGAGGTACGTCTCAGGTCGTTCACACCAGCATGGACAATGACTGTGCCATATTTGTACTTGCCGTGGAGTGACCAGAGTGCTTGTGTTATGTGGCGGATTCTAGCGCCTGATAGGCAGCTTACTGTGACCCTCTCCTTGTTCAGCCTGGTGAGTGGGACGTCAGTGTGTCTGACTATGGAGTCACCTATGACAAGTATGTTTGGTGTTGTATTTGGCCTTAAGGGCTGTGACTGCTTTGCACACTGCTTTTGTGGTGTATGTGTTGCTTGTGGGGTGTCTTGAGGTAGCAGTTGTTTGGGTGTCTGCTTTGGAGGCCTCTGCGGTTTAGGCAAATTTGTACTCAGAGCCTCCGAGTATGTCTGTGTGTTTGTGTTTGATTCAGTGGTGTGGTAGAATTATGTGAGGCTGGTTTTGTGGTGTGTGTAGTTGCCTTCTCCTCCTGTCTGGTCTTGCCAGTCCTGAGTTGAGAGAGCTCAGCCTCCAGTTTGGCTAAATAGCTGCATCTCTCGCAAGTATTTGTGTTATGTGGGAGGAGGAGAGGGTTGTCTTTGTACATGAGACAGTTATAACATTGCCTCAAGATTCCCAGATTCACCAGCTGGACCGGAGAGGAGATTGACAACTGACCTTTGGACATGCTAGAGTAATATTGGGAATTCCTTAATTTTAAACAAGGGCCAGTGGGGAGTGAGGGTGTAGTGCTTTTAATTTTTAGTGCTGACTTATATAATTGCTTTAGTGAGCAAGTGCCAGGTAACTTGAGTGCAATGTGTTACAAGTAACTAAACGCAAAAACGACCAACAGTAACTTTCTTTCAAGTGAAACAAGGAAATAAGTACAGTAAGCAATGCAGATATCACTAGTGATCCACAGAAGCGCTGAGAAGCCGTGTATTAGGTGGAATTAGCTTCCAAGGAAATAACAAGCAAACAAACAACAAGCATATAAACAAAGCTAGATTCAACAGGTTTGGATCTAGTCTATGCTAGAGCAAACAAGGTGTACCAATTTCAGTAAGATACAGTTCAAATATTTAGGCACTGTAAACCTTTAACCAGAAATTCCCAGCTCAGAAGGGCAGAGTCCAGCCTCTTATCCCACAAGAGTGCAGACCACGAACCTTCTTAATGTAAAATAACTGGCCTGAAGCCCAAGTGCCTAAACCAGAAGTAATACACTTGGACACTGGGCTCTCAATCAGCAGTTCCCAACTTAGAAGGATGAAAGGTACCTGTCCTGCCACCACAGTGCTTGCCACAAACCTTCCTAATATAAAACAACTGGTCTGAAGCCCAAGTGCTTAATCCAGAAGACTTAGAATGATAGCTACACTTAAATCAACTTACAACCAAGCAGTAATAAATACAATTGAATACTTTAGAGAATGTCTGGATTAGTGCTCAAGTTACACAAACAAAGCTAGATCCAGCAGGCCCGAATCCAGTCTATGCCACAGCAAACAAGGCGCACCAACTTCAGTAAGAAGCAGTTCAGATATGCATGCACTATAAGCCTTTAACCAGAAATTCCCAGCTCAGAAGGGCAGAGTCCAGCCTCTCCTCCCACAAGAGTGCAGACCACGAACCCTCTTAATGTAAAATAACTGTCCTGAAAGCCCAAGTGCTTAAACCAGAATTAATACACTTTTAGAATAACAGACACTGACCCTCAATCAGCAGTTCCCAACCTAGAAGGATGTAAGCTACCTGTTCTGCCACAACAGTGCAGACCACAAACCCTCTCAGTGCAAAACAGCTGGTCCGAAGCCCAAGTGTTTAAACCAAAAGGCTTGGAATGAGTTACACCAAGCAGTAATAAATACAATTGAGTATTTTTAAGATGATGCAAAAGTAAAATGAAGTAGGTAGAAACACAAGTACAGTAAAAGCAGATGAAATTTTTTTTTTTTTTTTTTTTTTTTAAATCTGAACAAGTGCTGAGATCAAAGAAACAGATTTGAGTGCTGAAACTAGAAAACTGGCTAGTTATAAGAAAAAAACAAGCTAGAAGGCTTCCCTCAAACACAGAAGGGCTTGGGGGCTCAGAAGCCTACAAATAGTCTATACCACTTAACAGGAAAGGCAGGAAATAAGCTTAATTTTTTTTGTCTGTTTCCCAGATGCTCTCTTTGTACACAGTAGGAGTGCCTGAAATCAGAATATGATCTCACTGCACTCAGTTGAGTGAGCAAATGAGATGAGCCCAGAGGCAGGCTTAGGGGCGGGCAGTTTCAAGGCCACTAAGATTAACACCAAAACAAAAACAGGGAGGGTGGGTGGGAATAACTGAAGAGCAGAATAACTGCCAGTTCAGTTAAATATTCCTTCAACACAGTTTAAATCAAATTAAATACTGTATTTTTTTTTTAAAAAGTGCAGATAAAGGTACTTAAATTCTCTTATACGTCCAGTTGAATATAACCAAGTTCTTAGCCGGCCAAAGCTGAGGTTTTTAAGCAGAAAATATTTCACAATACACCACTTAACTAGGCAAGGACAGGAAATCAAAGAATGTGGCTACCCCCACACCTGTAATTACTAGCAAATAACAAAATTCAGCAAACACTAGCTTCAGTTCAAGTTACTGAAGAGCAGAATAACTGCCAGTTCAGTTAAATATTCCTTCAACACAGTTTAAATCAAATTAAATACTGTATTTTTTTTTTAAAAAAAGTGCAGATAAAGGTACTTGGGAAATCCATTTCCAATGTAACATTGTCCAGATGACTTTCTGATATCTTTTGTTTATACCACAGGTGTTTATCCCTACCTGTCAAATCAAAAACCATTCTACTAGGGCAGTTTCTACTACAGGAGCCTTTTTCTTTGTTGTTGTGCATGCTTAGAAGATTTATGCAATGGATACCTGGTCACACACTCGTACCTTTTTTTCCCATTATTTTTGCAGAATGTTCTCTCCTGGTATCACATAATTTATCTGTCTGGGTACTCTGTCCCCCCCACCCCCCACACACACACACACACACAGGTTGAGCAGAATGGAAAGGACAACACTGAATACAAAAGATTTATACTTGCCATAACATTGGATGGAAGACACGGATCTATCTCTAACATTCCTTTTTCTGTCCCTCTTCCAGGTTGTCACTGATATTTCATAGTTCTTGGTGGACCTTGCAGGCTGGTCTAAATGAGACCCTTTGGCCTCACTCTCAGTATTTTTTTTTCTTTTATTAGTGGGACTTTGTATGCACCGTCTATGCAGGTGTAGTGTAGGACAAACGTGATCTGAGGAGATTTAGGCATACAGAGCATTATGGGAGTGGAGGTGGAGCTTTGGAGCTAAAGATTCTAAACTGCTAGTCTTAGTTCCAGTAACCCACAGGTTGTCAGACTGAAAGATAACATTAAGTACATAACTTTCAATGTTAAGTTCCATCTCGCGGTTCATTCTTCACTGATGGGTTCAGAGCCGATCTATCGGCTCCAACACGGCCATTAGCAAAGCTCAGGGTTTGCCAGTAGCTCGAGACCAAGCCCTTTATCCCATGAAGCACTGCTGGAATTATCTCTGATCTAGTTTTCCGTGGCACTGATCTCAGTCGTTCCAGTTCGCTCATGCCTTTTTTGATATAAAAATCGCTTTTCCCAAGTTATTTCATTACTTCATTTCTATTTCTAGTTAAATTCGTTGTATATTAGCTCCTGTAGTTGTCTCTTTTAGACTTATTCCCTTGGTGCTTGTTTATTTAGCATAGTTGTAGTGGCCTTGTGTTGGGCCTAGTTATTCAGAGTGTGTGTGCTTTCCTATAACCATAGATGTTCATCATGCATACAGCTGCAGTAATCACAGATGGGTTTTCTGCCGTCAGGCGGGTCCTCGGTCGGCCGAATTCCAAAGTCTAGGTCCGGCGTCGGTTGTCGTTTTCTTTCCTGACGTCAGTGTGACAGGGGTATACAAGACACAGCCGACGCCATTTTCTTCAGTCTTTTTTGCCGCGTGGTGCCTGAAGCAGAAGCAGTTCGCAAGTGCCGGTCGGCCAGCTCCTGAATTTACGAAAAATTGGAAACCGAAGTCTTCTTTAAAGCTAAGTACCCCGTTGGGGAAACTTTTCTTGCCTCAGACCGATGTCAGACAAAGTTAACAATTGTATTTCTTGTGGGAAGCAAATACCGCATAAGGATTTCCATTCCCTTTGCATACCTTGTTTAGGCCCAGACCATGAAGTCTCGGGCTGTCGCTTTTGCGCTACTTTCAATAAATGCACTATTAAGCGTCGGGCAGAGTTCGCCCAACACTTTTTTGGTAAAGCCTTTGATTATAAAATGTCATCGGAGACTCCGACTACCGTTTTGTCCAAAAAACGCAAGGACAAGGACTGACACGCGAGGCCCGCGGTCTCCACCGACACCACGCCAAAACCGGCTACACGTGGTCCGGTTCTCAGCGAGATGCCTATGCAGCCCCTGACTACCGACGACACTTCTTTGGCGGTGTCTTCTGTAACCGAGACCGCAGGTACCTCGGCCCGTACCCAGACTACAACCACCGAAGCCAGTGTGAGTACTGAGCCTCCTAATGTGGACAGGTCCACTTCCACCCATGGTGTCTTTAGACCCTCATCTTCCTTTTCCATTAAGGCCTTTACTAAGTCCAAATCAGCCATGCATCCCAAGAGGCCTGTTGCACAGGGCCCATCTCCAGGCCCCATGCCTAAAAAGCAGATGCTTAAAATGGCTGAGGATTTAATTACTCTTATCAGGGGTTCCCAACCCCCTCCAGACAAGAGACCCAGAGTGGAGGAAGATTCTCCCTCTTCTGACCAGGGCTCCATTTTTTCAGAACATTCTGATGTGAGGAACACTCGTACTCCCCTTTTGAAGATTCTGATGCAGAGCAGTCCATTCCGTCAGTATCTCCCCCAGAGGATTTTTCCTTTGGGGAAACCTTGCACACCTTGAGGGAACACTTCCATTGGGAAGGCCAAGACTTTTCTGATTCAAAGAAAAGACTTAGGGAATTTTGTTACCTCAACACAGACCTCTGGCGATACCTCCTGTCTTGGACATACTTGATGATGTTTACTCGGAGGCTTGCCTTAATCCGGATTCCCTGCCTCCTGCCCAGTCAAGCCTGATAGGTACTACAGAGTTCCTAACTCGCACCAATTTCTTTACAAAAGCCATAATGCTGACCCTGAAACCATTTCTCAAGGCCCCAAGGGAATGAAGGCCTCTACTGCTAAGAATCCACTACATTCCGAGGTGGGGAAAAGGTATATACCTCGGCCACCCTAGCCATGAGGGTCTTAAATTGTCAGTTCCATATGCTTAAATATCAGCAGTTTCTGTTATCACAATTAAGAAATAAAATGTCTCAAAATGAACAACCAGATTTGAAGGAGTTGCAGGATATGATGCATAGTGCAGAACAAGTGGGTAAACACACCTTACAATGTGGCTATGATGCCTTAGAGGCCTCAAGTAGAGCTGCTGTTACAGGATCAGTCATTCGTAGACATGCCTGGCTTAGGGAACAGATCTTGCCTGATCATGTTAAAGCTAAAGTACTAGATGCTCCTTTACAAAAGGATGTACTATTTGGTACTAATGCTGAGGAGATACTACGGAAAATGGAAGAAAAAGCTAAATCTATGCAACCTGTCAAAGCTTTTCTACAGGTTCAACCACCACGTTTTAGCAGAAATTGGCCTTATAAAAACTGGTCCTTTTCAGCCACGGACAAGCCCCAAAGAGGTAGATACAGGCACACAAGGGGCAGAGGACAATCTCAAGGATCATATAGAGGCAGGCAATGGCAAACTCCAGCACCAAGAGGTAGCGAAGACAGTGCACAACAATACAGGAAACAAACCCAAAGACTTCCTCCTTTTCATGCCAAGCAAGTCTCAGCTGGCAGCACCCTTGGGAGGAAAGCTGGCATTATTTGCAAGAAATTGGCATATCACAATAGACAAATGGATCCTGGACATTATAAACAGAGGCTACAGATTTCATTTTCGCACTCTTCCAAAAAATGAGAGGCATGCCAAACCTGCCACACAATCAAAGGGCAGAGGCACAAATACAAATTTCAAAGCTCATGGACATGAAAGCTATTCAAGAGGTACCTACTCACGAACAAGGTCAAGGTTTTTATTCCAGACTATTTCTGGTACCAAGGAAAGGAACCGACTGGAGACCCATTTTGGACTTATCCATCCTAAACACATTTCTACTCGTACCAAAATTCAAGATGCTCACATTACAGCAGCTTCTTCCCATGCTGGGCAAGGAGTTTTAGCTGGTAACATTGGACCTCAAGGAGGCATACCTGCATGTCCCAGTCAGACAAAGCTGCAGAAGGTACCTCGGATTTCTTGCAGGTTCAATCCACTATCAATTCTCTGCATTGCCCTTTGGCTTATCTTCTGCGCCCAGAGTATTCACGAAATGCCTGGCATCAGTAATTGCCTACTGCAGACTTCAAGGGATACAAATTTACCCTTATTTGGACGACTGCCTGATCCAAGCGGACAGCAAGCACATACTTCTGGAACATCTGGCTTATGTAACACGGTTATTGAATTCTCTGGGATACACAGTCAACAAAGAGAAATCCAGGCTAATACCATCTCAGAAAATAACTTTCCTGGGTGCCTACTTGGACACAAACACCCAGGTGGCCTATCTCACGCCAGAAAAACAGGGGCAACTAACTCAGTACTTCAAAATGCTAGCAAATTGTACCAGGCTCACTGCAAGGAAAATCCTGCAGGCTCTGGGCTTCATGGCATCTTGCATTCTTTTAATCCCATGTGCAAAGTTGCACATGAGGAAACTACAATGGTACTTAAAAAACCTATGGTCTCAACACAGTCACAGTTTGGAAACAATAATACCAATAATCCCATGTTTGCAAAAGGAATTTCTATGGTGGGCCCAAGCATGTCAAACAAACAAAGGTCTTCCATTCTGCAAGCCTCAAGCAAATCAAGTCATCACAACAGACGCCTCAGACTACGCCTGGGGGGCGCACATGACAGACAGGTGTATTCAGGGCAAATGGTCCCAAAAGGAAACCCTTCACATCAATCAAAAAGAAATGCTAGCAGTGATAAATGCAATTACAGCTTTCAAGGACCTCCTGCATCCAGGGCAATTATTGATAAGAACAGACAACAGCACAGTAATGTGGTACATAAACAAGCAAGGAGGAACACATTCATACCCCCTGTGCAAACTAGCCATGTCACTTTGGAACTTGGCTCTGGAATGGCAAATCGAACTTCAAGCACAGTACTTGCCAGGTTTGGAAACACGCTGGCAGACAATCTAAGCAGAAGTATGACAGACCCACACGAATGGAAGTTGCATCCTCAAGTGTTTACAAAGATAATCCAAGCTTGGGGAGTGCCAGACACAGATCTCTTAGCCTCCCACAGGAATCCTCAATTGGAAAAGTTCTGTTCAAGGACCTTTCATCCAAAGGCCTGGAGAGTGGACGCCCTTTCTTTCAGTTGGGCAGCATGGACAGTTAACGCTTTCCCACCTTTGCCTCTTCTGCCCAAGGTGCTCTTGAAAGCAAGAGCAGACAGACCGAAGATGATACTGATTGCTCCAGACTGGCCAAGACAACACTGGTACCCACTCCTGAGGAGCCTAACGCATACTCCTCCCTGGTCCCTACCTCTAATGCCTCTTCTACTGACTTAGCACAGCTACAAAACTCTTCACAGTCAGCTGAAAACACTCAATCTCGCTGCATGGAAAATTCCTTAACACCACAACAGACCCTACTCTCCAAACAGGTGCAGAATGTCATTTTGGAGGCCAGAAGGCTATCTACTAGAAAGGCTTACTCCGCAAAATGGAAACGGTTTTGCTCTTGGAATGAGAAAAAAGGCCAGGATCCTAGAAAACTGAATTTGCCTCGGATATTACAGTATCTTTCTGAGCTGTTGAACAGTGGACTTTCATTTTCCTCCATAAAAATTCATGCCTCAGCCATTTCTGCAGAATTCAACACTGATCCACCCTTATTCTCTCACCCACTCTTAAGACAGTTCCTCAGAGGGGCTAAGAATATAAGACCTCCAAGGAAACAACCAATACCAGCCTGGGATCTTAATTACATTCTAGAAAAATTAACATTGCCTCCCTTTGAACCAGCTGCCTCAACAGATTTGCAATATTTGTCC
>NC_056735.1:167039365-167058478 GCF_019279795.1 Protopterus annectens
AAAGACAGGAAAACCCACGCTACAGGAGACATGCAGATCGCCTGAAGGCACCCCCATCGAGGATCTAGCTGGAGGAACCTCTCCTGTGTTGTGAGGTGACAATGCTAACCACACTGCTTCCCAACCACCGTTAAGCTGGCCTTACGAAATTATTTGTTTTAACAAAATTTGTTTTTTTTTTGCTTTTAAAATTTTCATTGAGTGCCTACCAAAAGGACATAGATAATTTGGAAGATTATTCCACCAAGTAGATTATACAAGTAATAATTCTTATGTAATGCTATTGTAAAACTCCAATAATGATGACATCTTATTTTGATAAAGTGCCAGTTTTCAAGCTTAAGTATCACAGGGAGAAGTTCAGAAGTGGCTCAAAGATGGATGTTATATTAAACTTGAGTATGGCAACATCCAGATGGCCGACTGGTGACGCTATGCCTCCTTGCTACCCACCCTGGCAAGGGGTATATTCCTTTTAAGCCCATGCAGGTAAGGCAGCTTTACTTAATCAAATTACCCAACGTTGGTATACCACTCATGTCTCCTCTTTGATACTTCAGTATGTAACTGTGCGATTGTTTAAAATACAATGTCAGCTACCACCACCTTGGGGACCTTTTGTTAATGTAGAGCTGGACTTTGTCCAGATGACTAAAGTACATAATTTAGAATAATGTTCCATTAGTAATCTGTATGTTTTGTAAAAGCTCACCCATGGCACAAAGCAGATTCTGTTATTTGGTGTACCTTGTACTATCAGTTTTTTTAAATTTTAGTCTTCACTCTCCCAACCATCTACAATCATCTGGACTAGTAGAGAGGGTTAATAGTAGGACCCTATTTAACAAAAAAAAAATTTTCTTCCAAGATTTGTACTAAACAAAATTTAAATGGTCAAAGACACTTTGAATTCTACAAGGAAATTGTGACCCTATAAAAAAATTAATGGGAAGACCCATAGCCCTTCCATTTGCTCCCCCTGTCAAATAAAAAACAAAATCTAATGGATAATAAAAAGAAAATATTAATTTCTTACAGCAGTATCTTGTCCTCCATCAGCTGACTAACCCTGTCACCAACTGCAGCTGGGTGACTGGGTTTACGTAAAAACCTTCCAAAGAACGAACTGTTTAAGCCAGAGGTGAAAAGGCCCTTTACCTTGTAATCCTCACCACCCTGACTACCATCCACTGTGCAAGACAACCAACCTGAATTCACTCATTCCCACTATAAGACTACCTGTCGTGTGATCCAGATGAATCACTGCTGGCAAAAGAAGATCGAAGTGTGAAGGATGACTCATCTTCCCAGTGAAACTTACAAGGAGAAGAATTCAACTAAAATAGCATCTCATGATGAATCCCATGACAACAGGTACCTTTGCTCTGTTTTAGTTGCAGTTTCCTTTAATAACCTGGAAGAGAGAAAATCAGATTCCTGTTGGTTCTTCAACAGTATGCTGTGACAAACCTGTTGTGTATGTTCGCATATACCTCAACATTCTAAGGCAGGGATTCCCATGATTCCAATTTCTGGATCACAGGTAACATTTGAGAAAGAACTTTGTGACACTGATCTAATCTGGTGTAATCTGACTAATTTTTTTTAAGGTTGCTTCTCTTCAGCTTGCCACTACAAATCATGAACACACATGTTATGTCAGAAATGGGACTGTGCCAGTGGGAATCAGCAAATATGACACTAGACATGAAAGTGTGTTGAACTCTTTACAGTTAAGATGCTATGACTGGGGGCATGTCATGGGCATGACAGAGGATCGTTACTGCATTTGTGGTGATCATGCCTACCCCTGGTTACCCACAAACTGGCCTGGATGTTGCTTTGTAGGCTATGTTACTCCTGCTATTCAACATTTCGAACACCCACCAGCAGGTAGGCTGAGAAAAAAGCGAGTAATCCACTGGGCAGAGCAAGTATTTTCAGTTAATTCCTGGGTATGGAGTGCAAAGGACAATGCTTGAAATCACCATACCTGCTCAAATTCTTCAGGAGGTAGCTAACCATACTTCATATCACATCACAATGACAAATGGAAAAATGACTGCAATATGAACTGTAGTGTTACAGAACCAACTGGCACTCTATATGTCTGCTAGAAAAGGGGGGTCATGTGCCTCATAAAAAATTATTGTTGTTCTTGTATTACTGACTACCATAACAGGAAAAGTTGTCCAATGTCATGGAGAAAGAGGGCCAGATATTTGGACAGTAGTTCTAAAACTGGACAAGTTTCGGATGGTTGGGCAGTGTATTTGGTAACCTGGAAACTGGTACATTACAAGGTATAAAACTTGGTATTATTCTTTTGTTTTAATATTTTCTGTCCTAAAGACTAATCACAAAGTCTTGGATCGTGCCTACACGTGAAATGCCACTTGTAACTAAAGAATGAAAACAATCACTACAGATGAAGCGTACGGAAAAATCAAAATATAACTGTGTATTTTATGACACTAGTAGTGTCAGAGAAGGGAAGCTGTTAGAGAGAAATGCATCTCTCGTGATTATTCTACACAAAATGCATATCAACTTACAATTTCTTCACAAATACATTTGACTTATTTAATATTTGTTCATGTTAAAAAGGATATGCAATATAGATGCATAGTCATGCAAACCACAATTATTTATTGTAGTTCTGAGTGTTTCACGACTGCATTCTAATATCAAGCTGCAAGTGTATTAACAGATGACTGAATGTAAAAGTGCTGAAAAAGTGAAGGAATGTTAAAGATTGGTTTCTGAAAGCATGAACACACTGTATGCAAGCTCTGACCTTCCCAGGCTGGGATGGGTAGTTACAAGGAATGTTGGAGAGTTAGAATGTACTGGTACTAAAATGTACAAAGTCAGGACACTAAGACCAACAAGCCAGGTGGCCTGCGTTTTTCTGAAACATTATTGGTACTAAAAAAAAAAACATGATTGTTCATGAGCAGCATTAAGCGAGAAGCACGAGGGTCTGCAGAAATCCTATTTGACCACGTCAGTATTCTGCATGCATGATACTGAAAAGAAATTACATAAAAAAAGTGTGTGTATTTTTGCCGCTTGGCGAGTGATTTTAAATTGTGCAGATAGTCTCCCAGCAGAGACGTATGTGGATTTAAATAAAAAGAAAATGTTTTGCACATCTCGAGTTATTCTTGACACAAGACTAAAAGGTAATTAATGTTATTTATGGATATTTTAAACTGCACTTTAACAGAGATATGCACTTTTATCATGCAATAGTGCTTTCTCAAAAGGACCATTTAAGCACCCCCCACACACACACACACACACACACACACACACACACACACACACACAAAATGCAAAGTGTACAACAGGGGTAAATATACACTTACCAAATTACTTGGCCCATTATTATCTGGAGGCTGTAAAGACCATTCAATATCCCATGGCCCACTTTCAGTACTCTCAATGGTAAACTTGCAATCCATTATTACACCATCGCCTGCAGCTTTTTCCAATACACCTGGACTAGTAGATGTAACCTTCAAACTGAATGTCAGCTCTACTGCAATAAAAGGGAAACAAAGGAAAACATGTGACTGATTTTAAGTGTTTATTAGAAATCCATACATTAGAGTACCTATTAAGCAGTACACATTTAAAATGTCAGAACAATAAGGTGCAGACAGGAAGAATCCCAACTTTCTAAACCACATAGAACTGCATCTCTGCAAAAAAGTACAGTTGTGTAAAATCTTAAAAGAATGGTAAACTTCCTTCTCTTCACCGTTGCAGTATTCATTGCACTAGGAATCCACTGCCAAGGGTGGGCCAACATCTGCCCAGTATACCAAAACCTTTAGGTTGCTATAAAATAGATACAGTACATCACTAGTATGCTCATCATGTAGCACAGGGCATAAAGGTGATGTCCAGACGTACCACCCTCAGAACGGATAGCCGCAGTAGGAATGACAATTCAAGGGGGGGAAAAAAAAAAGGAGGTAATCAGTACATCTAGAAGAGAAATGGACCAGGGGAGGAGCGAGGGAGTGAATAGAAGACATCTACAGTTGTTTCCTTCCATTTCATTTCACTGGGGAAGTGTGTCACAGCTCAGGAAGAAGAGAGGGAGGAAAAAAGGACCAGAGCCATATAGGAAGCCATAAAGGATGGCCCTAGCAAAACCAGTTCTAGCTTTGGAAATTCCATCCAATTTGCAGTGCTTGGTAAATGTATGCACAAAAGTCCAGGTAGCTGCCTCAAGAATAGTTAGTACCAAAACCCTTGAAAAAAGCACCAGAACAACACTTCCAAGATGGCTGCACACAGACTAGCAGCTAGTTTCTAGCTCTCCCAATGTAAGAGCAGAAACCCAAAGAGAAGTCCAGTCGACTTGTGTTTATTGACTAACCTTCTTAACTAGCCAGTTAAGAAGGTTACACTGCTTGGATGCCAGGGATAATGGAATACAAAAGACCTGGAAAAAAATCAGCTACAAAAAGTGAGGTAAAAACACTGACTAGGGAAAGTTCTGCAGCTGTTCAGAAGAAAGCAATGCAACTTTCAGACATGATCTCCAATAACCTACAGGAAGATAAGACCACTGCAAACAGACCTGGTTAGAATAAACACAATGGAGTATATCAGCACAAACAAAAGGCTGGAAAAATGGAAGAAGCTTTAAACAGATATTCAGACGAAATGATATAGCTGCAAAAATCAGAGGTCGAAATGAACAAAAGACTGGCTGAAAGAGTACTCACAAAGAGAGGTTTCCAAAATAAATAAATAAATAAATAAACAAACAAACAAACAAACAAACAAACAAAAAGTGTTTGTGGACAGAGCATGTAGGGGAAACCTGAGATTTTCAGCTATACCAGAAAAGCTGGAAGGAACAGACTGCATTAATTTTATGAGAGTACAAATAAGCAACTGGACTGGTATTCCACAGCAGGAGTTGCTAGTTGAAAGGACATGTGTATGCTCCAAACCTAGCTACAAGAAAGCAACTTGGACCTTTAATAGTAAAGATGCAATTCTACCAGCAGAGTTGATTCATTCAGAGTGTTTGTGGAGAATGATTACTTCTTGTACACCAGGCAAAAGAGAAGTAAATTCATTCCACTATTCAGAGAATGTCGAGACACAGATACAAGATTCCAACTGCTGTATCCAGCTGTCTTTTAAAGTGGAGGGGCAAAACTAGTTTTTGATTAAGTGCATGCTAAGGAGGAAATACAAAAGTTTGTCCAACCAGGGCCGGCCTTAGCCGAAATGGTATCCTAGGCAAAGTAGTGCTCTGGAACTCCTTAAGCCTCACCCACACCACACATGAAACAGCCCTATTTGAGCCACACCCATTGAGTCATTTCCCAAGAAAGCCACTCCAGTCATTTCCTTAAATTATTTAAATGCTTAGGAAGAAAAAGATACCTTGTTTGTTTTCCTTTTCGGCTTTTCCCAGTTAGGGGTCGCCACAGCGAAATGCCAGTCCGCTAATGACTGGCAGTAGATTTTTATGGTGCAGAGTTGCCAGCCCGACGCCCAACCTTCAGCAAAGGCACGTCCATTCACGCATGTCTTTTGAACACCACTCAACCGCGGGGAGGACATGCAGACTCCACACATTAGGCAATCCAGCCGAGAATCGAACAGGAGAACCTCTTGCTGTGAGGCAACAACGCTAGTGCTGCACCACCTCGGCTTCTACAAGAAAAATATACCTTGTAATGTAGTTAAACTGCAGCTACCTTTGCATATGCGTTTTCTACTTTAAATACCAGAGCCAGATCATGGTCAAGTAGAGTCCTAGGAAGGGTAATAGACCACCACCCCAGAGCAACCCCCAGCAGCAGCCCCCTCCTCAGCCATTCCAGTGTTCCATTATTTGGGTATCTCACCAGTTACCATGCATACTGTTATATTTGCCTCTACAATGATTAGAGATACTGAAATAAAGTAGTACAAACACAGATAGCCACTTGCTAAACAAACATTACAGTCTCACAACGAAAACAGACTTAGCACAAGCAGTAAACTTCTCTGTCCTTGAAACTTAGATTCATTGAAATGGCGAAACTCACATTCATTGAAACAGCATGAAAACCTACATTCATAGAAATGCATCTGGTTGGTGGAGAACTAAGTTTACCTTTGAGCTGTTTTCAAAACAGACTCCTTGCACACATTAGGGCCATGCATACATGTACTTACTCTAATTCACTTTCCTGATTGTATTGAATTATATTCCTTGTACAATACAGCACCACTTGTTAGAATAGGTTTTAAATTTGTAGTTTTAAACATTCTTTTAATAAGCAATGAAACAAAATGTATGAACCAATAACTACCCATTCCAGAAAATTTCAACAAAAAGGCCACTCAAGACTTCTATCATTACAATCCACCAATATTTTTCCACATGCACAATGTCTGGTAAAATCATTTGAATTCCACATTAAAGAAATCTGTAACTAATGAGGAGGTTGCTACTGGCAAACAACTTTACATATCAAGGTTATCTACAAATTCAGTGCCTTCTGCCCTTGAAAAATTAATTGCCTATATTACATTACAAATTAGTAAGTTGGTAATATTGCAGTAGGAAATTAATAACAAGTTTACAGTCACTAGTAATCTCATACAAAAGGACATACTCAGGAGTGTAGAACCCATATTCCCCCTTATAATGCACCAATTATACAACAACCTCCCATTAATATTCCAAAATGTGCACGCTGATTGGTCAGTGTGCACGTTGTAAATCAGACTTATACTAATGGAAAAACGTCCAGTCGCCTGGACTTTTTCCATTAGTACAAGTCTTTTTTTACAGCAATGGAGAACGCAAGATCTCCGTTGCTTTTTAGACACTGTCACACTATGCTAAAGGAGTTTAACATAGCGAGACAGCTTTAAAAAAGTAACTGAGATCTTCCATTCTCCGTTGCTTTTTTTTTAAAGCTGTCACGCTATGTTAAATGGGTTTAACATAGCGAGATAGCTTTAAAAAAAAGCAACTAAGATCTTGCTTTCTCCGTTGCTTCCACCCACAGCTCTGATGTACTGTGTAAGCATATGCAGTACATCAGAACTGCCGCAGAGTACCAGACAGCTGCGGAAGGGCAGCATGGAGGAATTATACAATGCCATTACTTAAGAAAAATAGTATTTTTTTCTTAAATAATGTCATTGTATAATAGCAATAACCAACTTCTGGGAATGGGTAATGCTGAATTTACCCTCGGATGTCTTTGTTTGACCACTCTGGCTTCGCCCTCGTGACCAAACCACACCAACAGTGGGTAAATCCAGCATTACCCACACCCAGGAGTGGGTTACTGCTTAAATAATCAACAATCATATAGGCACTGCATATCAGCAATCATATAGGCACTGCATATCAGCACTCCATCTACATGGTGTGGGAGTAGAATCCACAGCCTTCAGCACCAAAGGCAATTATGCTACTAACACTGCTTTCAGATTTAACAACAGTGTGCCATTTGATAAACAAAACAGCTAGTTGCACACTGAAAACATTTACACTTGTTAGTGTGTTAAATTTGTAGTTTTGAACATTTTTCCAGTAAGTAATGAAACAAATGTATGACCCAATAATGACAAACCTGCCCATTTCAGAACATTTTAACCATAAATGGCCCCTCAAACTTCCTTAAACAGTATCAGTCAGTAAGCACAACCTCTGCAGAAGTAAAATTCATCTGCATAATTCTACATTAAAGAGATTTGTAACTAATGAAAAGGCTGTTACTGCCAAAGAACTTTACATTTCACTGTTCCATCTACAAATTCAGTGCTTGCTGCCCTTGAAGAATTAACTGCCTACATTGCATTAAAGAGAAAAATGGTACACTGGTAATATTGCAATAGAGAATGACTGAGAAACAGACAAGTTCATAGTTACTACGCATCTTAAACAAAGGACGGCACACTAAGGAATGCAGAACCCCTATCCCCTCTTAAAATGAAAAATAATTGGCAACTAGGACATTTACATACCATGCCTCCATACCGCTCAACCTCTTAGCACAAGAAATCTGAACAAAACCTAAAATAATGGGGGGAGGCACAAAGGCCCCCAAACAGGGGAGATTATAAACATTGCTCTTAGACTTAAAAAGTTGCTAGAACAGCATTTGTCTTAACATGCATTTTCTGCAGGAAATAAAGGCTGAAAATCAAATGTACATTTAGTTATTTAAATCCTTACTGATTTTGCCAGAAAACCACACACATTTTATGAGGAATAGGTCAAAAATATGAGGCAAAGGTCTGGACAGTTGAGAGGTATACATACCTAGTACAAGAAATCTGGACAAAGCCCAACGATGTAGATGCAATGGTAGAAAAAGTAGGGATAGATTTTAAATATTGCACTTTTGTAACTTAGAAAGTAAATTTTTTTCTATCCTACTCTTTTTGATAGGTTCTGTAATATCTTTTATCCACATGAGCTACCATCAGACAGATAGGTTCTTAGTTTAAGGTCTGATCTGCAGGGCAGCACAGTTAGGAGTGCATCACCCACCAAAACCTGCCCTGCAGTGTCAGCAGCCTAGCCAAAATAATTGGATGCACTTGTTAAAGGAAACGTAAGAAATATTTTGTCCTAAATCTCAAGATGCTTGCCATTTTTTTCATGTTTCCTCCAGGACAAAGCTGCCCATTTAGGGACGGTTCTGTTTAAAGAGGGAAAAGGTGGTAACCCTAGTTTTAGATTATATGAATTTTATTATGATGACTACTGCTGTAGTACAAACTAGTTCAGAGCCTGAAGATGCTGATAGAGTGCAGGATATTTCACTATGACACACCATATCTCAGATGTGTGTGTGTATGTATATGTGTGCACTTGTTTATATGTGTTTCTGTTTAAACACTTGTGCATGAGGCTGTACGAGTTCACTGTACACATCTCTATTTTTTGTAGATGGAACTTTAGAACAAGTTTGATTGATTTACTGTGTATGTGCAGGACAAGACCGTGAGAAAATTATTTCCACACACACACACACACACACACACACACACACACACACACACACACACACACACACACACACTTTCTCTTGCATACAGAAACTAAGTTTAAACTACACAAACACACACAAATACACTTACCTTTTTTTTTAAAGAAAACGGCCACACGCATACACACGGAATTAATCCCCCCTCAAACTGCTTGTTTAATTTCCACGCACCACCATAAAACGTCTTTACATCAGTCTAGGAGATTGGCAAACGTGCGTATGACACATTTCTCCTTAAAGGTAGTGGAAGCCTCCTCATCACACTGCAGGTATAAAAGTGGGAGGGCACTCGCTCCTCCCCTTGACCTATGATTCTGGTACCCTATGGTTTACTTATTCATTTTAATTAATGTACTTTTCTTATTATGCGTTTGCATAATAAGAAAAGTAAATTAAAATGAATAAATAAATGAACACAAACCTTGCCCTTTACTGTACGGCACCCTAAACGATTGTCTAGTTCACCTATGCCCAAGGACGGCAGTGTGCCCAAAAAAACACTGAGCTGTGAAACAGGAGATTCTGCTTCTTGTTCCTCTGGTAATAAAGACTACAAAGAGACTGTACCTGTGAAACCTTTTCCAGTACTTAAATGGAAAATGTTGAGATGAAAGGGAGCAGGGGAGCTGACTAGAAGACTCAAGAGTACGTTGGAAAAAGCAGAGGCAGGGTTTGTGCAATGGAGAGCAGTAATAAAAACAGTAACAATGTAGGATTAAAATGCAATAATTCCAATTGTGAAATCTGACAAACAAAAAATTCTGGAAATATTGGACTTTCAAAATTTATTAGGATTTGTGGGGTACTCAAGTATATGCTCTACTTCGTGTCATTAATGTTCAGAAAAATGCTTTGAGGAGGGAAAGAGGGGAGAAAGCCAAGTAAAAACACTTTATTTTAATAGTACCGTATTTGTGGTGAACGGTTTTCTTTGCATGCTATTTTTAAGTGTAATGGGGACTGTAAATAGGTGGGGAAATGACTGGCTTAAGGACCTTAGACTGATTAGTTTTAAGAGAGCAAGTAAATTAAAGAAAATTGAATATTACAAGTTTTTTCCCCTAGAAAATGCATGTATACCAAGTAGCAATTCTGCAGCTGGTCTTCACGGAGACACTGACAAAGAGAAACTGGAGAAAGTCTAGTGGAAGGGGATTGGCTTAGGGAAAGGAAAAATAGAAATGAAAAATTGGCTATGAAAATAAGGGGTTTTCCCAGCTGTGACAGCCTTAAAAAATAATACAAATCCAATTAGACAAAGTTTATTTTTTCTTTTAAATGCATTGGGGATACTACTATAAACAGGTGCTTTTGTTTATGTTTGTTTACTTTTTTTCTTCTCCCTTCTCACTTTTGCTTTGTTCAGCTTTATGAAATGTAGACACTGTAATAAAAAAAGAAGGAAGAGAGGAAGGGTCTGGTTAAGTCGGTGTGCTTTTTCCCATGCTTGCACAGGGAAATGTCTGGGTTATGACCCTAGGCTTTATCCAGTAATAAGTTTATTACAAAGCATGTAAATGTTGTTGTTGTCTTTCGGCTTTTCCCGGTTAGGGGTCACCACAGAGGAACTCCGGTCCGCTAATGATTAGCAGTAGATTTTCACTAACGCCAAAGTGCCAGCTCAACGTTCAACCTTCAAAGGCACGCCCATTTACGCATGTCTTTCGAACGCGGGGAGAACATGCAGACTCCACACACAAAAGACACTCCCCACACTCCAGCCGAGAAATAATATTGAATAAAAGGCTTTTTTTTCTGGTAAAAAAAAAAAAAAAAAAGATACCCTTAGCAGTTACGTCTGGTTTGCATGTTACTAGAAGACAATCTGATAAAGAGAAATGGCTTGGAGAAAGGGTTTACTGAAAACAGTGTTCTCATCTAGGAGAGCTACAAAGACAGACAAAAATCAAATAGCACTTAATAGCACAGGGCGTACTGTGTCTTAGCATGACTAACCTTTCTTTTTGGTTAACTCTAGCCCTTCTGCGTGGCTATCAACTATCAGGAAGCAAAAACTTTAGTATTTGAAGATGAACATAGCATTGTGTGTTAAGTTAATATGTTTTGGTTGTTCTGCTTGAGGGCTTTCAAAAAAAGAAACAAAAACTTAAGACCAACCTGCCGAACAGTAAAAGCATGCAACATAGCAGTTGAAGCTAGACATTTATCAAAAAAGCAGTTATATGTAAGAGGTGGTAATAACTATACAAGAAAATGCTTTCTGTAATGTCGTTATTTATCTGTAAAATAAGACTGAAAAAGAGAGTAGTGAACTATATTAAAAAATGTAGAGTGCAAATGGCTATGCTACAGCAGATGCTTGCAAATAACTTAATATGTGAATTTGATAAATATTTTCAGGATGGTTATTCAGGAGAATATCTGGGGCAAAGAAAAAGGAGTACTTACAGTGGACATAAGTTTACACACCCATTAAAATGACATTTTTTTTGCAATATAAAAAATGAGACCACAATAAATCATTCCACAACTTTTAACACCTTTAATATGACCTATAACCTGTACAATTCAATTGAAAACCAAAAAAATATGTTAGGGGAAATATAACAAAAAAAGCATACAATAAGCTGGTTGCATAAGTGTGCATACCCTTAAACTAATACTTTGCTGAAGCACTTTTTGATTTTAATTACAACATTCAGTCTTCTTGTGTACACACCTGCCATCTATTAGAGAGACTCTGATCAACCCCAAATAAAAGTTCAGGTGTCCTAGTAGGATTTTCCTGACATTTACTCAGTTGCCTGCTACAGCAAAAGCCATGGTTCACAGAGAGCTTACAAAGCATCAAAGGGATCTCACTGTTGAAAGGCATCAGAAGGGTACAAAAAATTTTTTCCACAGCTTTGGATATACCATGGAACACAGTGAAGGCAGTTATCAAAAAGTGGAGAAAATATGGGACAACAGTGACGCTGCAAAGAACTGGACATCCCTCTACCAAGAGTCCTACAGCAACACTGAAGGAGTTGCAGGAATTTCTAGCAAGTACTGGTTTGTGTACTACATGTAACAATCTCCTGTATTCCCCACGTCTGTACTATGGAGTAGGGTTGCAAGACGGAAGCCTTTTCTTACACAGAAAAGCATCCAAGCCAGGCTAAAATTTGCAAAACAATACATCAAGTCTCCCAAACGCATGTGGGAAAACGTGTTCTGGTCTGATGATACCAAGGTTGAACTTTTTGACCACAATTCCAAAAGGTACATTCGTTTAAAAAAAACCCACTTCAAATCAAGAAAAGACCACCACCCCACGGTAAATCATGGTGGTGGCAGTATCATACTTTGGGGATGCTTTTCTTCAGCTGGAACTGGGGCTTTAGTCAAGGTGGAGGGAATTATGAACAGTTCCAAATACCAGTCATTTTTGGCTCAAAACCTTCAGGTGTCTGCTAGAAAGCTAAAAATGAAGAGGAATTTCACCTTTCAACATGACAATAACCCCAAGCATACATCCAAATCAAAAGAATGGCTTCACCAGAAGAAAATTAAAGTTTTGGAATTGCCCAGTCAGAGCTCAGACCAAAATCCAATAGAAAATCTGTGGGGTAACCTGAAGAGGGCTGTGCACAAGAGATGCCCTCTGAATCTCACAGATGTGGAACGCTTTTACAAGGAAGAGTGGGCAAATAATGGCAAGTCGAGCTGTGCCATGCTGACAGACTCCTACCAAAGAAGGCTGAATGCTGTAATTAAATCCAAATGTGCTTCAGCAATATATTAGTTTAAGAATGTGCACAAAATATTAGTTTATGGGTGTGCACACTTATGCAACCAACGCATTGTACTTTTTTTTTTTTTTTTACATTTTTCCCCTAACAGAGGTTTGTTTTTCAATTGAACTGTACAGGTTATAGGTCCCTCATCCCTTAGGTCCATTGCTGAATGGGCACATGTAAAGAGAAAAGGCAGAGGTAAGGCAGACTGCTGACACTGAAGGAGGTCATGAGACCATAGTGGTATCAGCAGTCTGAGTGGGCAGCCGGCACAGCTCTGGGACACTACAGATAACCAACATCTGGAGCCCCATGCCTGTCCTTACCCTGCTTTTTCTCTTTACATGTGCCCTGGCTGGACTCTCTTGTCAGTGTCTACCCGTGCTTTATTTCAGATAAGGTAAGACTGTCTTCTGCTGTTCTGGGAGTCACTGGAAAGGGAGCAGCCACAAACCTTACGCTGTCCCATCGCCGAATATTGTGTTGCTGGTTGCATCACAGGGGGCATACCCAGCCAGCATGGATCTTGTGATCCACCGGGATTGGCAGTTGGGAACCTGGAGACTCTATAGCACAGTCCCATAGTGCTGCTGTCCTTGGTAAGCATGGGCTTGGGTGTGCCACTGTGATGTAATGCAAAACATGGAAATTATGATTTTTTTCATATTTTGGTAAATAACTTTGCAAGGGAGCATCTGAATGTGCCAAGTAATATCTCATTTTGAAGACAGTATTGCTGGTTCTAATATGGTAAAAGAATTTTGCCTGTACGTTTGACACATGTGCAGATATCAAAGTTTGTTTGAGACTTATGGTTATGGAAATTATGATTTTTTTTTCATATTTTGGTAAATAACTTTGCACGGGAGCATCTGAATGTGCCAAGTAATATCTCATTTTGAAGACAGTATTGCGGGTTCTAACATGGTAAAATAATTGTGCCTGTATGTTTGACACATGTGCAGATATCAAAGTTTGTTTTGGACTTAGGTTATGAAAATTATGATTTTTTTTTCATATTTTGGTAAATAACTTTGCAAGGGAGCATCTGAATGTGCTAAGTAATACCTCATTTTGAAAAGATTATTTATATTTCTAACATGGTAAAAGAATGGTACCTATATGTTGTACTCATAGGCAGATATCAAAGTTAGTTTCCAACTTAGGTTATGGAAATTATGATTTTTTTCATATTTTGGTAAATAACTTTGCAAGGGAGCACCACATTTTGTGAAGTAATACATCATTTTGAAGACAGTGTTACTCCTTACAACATGGTAAAAGAACTGTGTCTAGGCACTGTACACGCGTACAGATATCACAGTTTGTTTAGTCTTGTACGAATATGAAAATTATACATTTACAATACTTCTCATTATTATGCCCATATCTTTGCAAGGGAGCATGGTAATCACACAAATGATGCATCATTTTGAAGCTGACATTCAGATGCACAACTTCTACAATTATATGTAGGCTCTGTCTGTTACAGGTGATGAGATATTATGCTTTGTTTATTTATCAATTATGAGAAATAATATACTAATCATATTTCTGTGAATATCTCATGAAAGGAGTGTCACACAGTTATGGTTAAAGTATCATTTTAAAGCTGACATTCATACTAACAAATTAAATTCAAATTGTATGGGTCTGCATAGTACATAGACCAAGATATTGTGCTTTGCTTTTCCAAAAAATTTAAAAAATTGCACAATATCAGCATTCCTTGCCAAATATTTAATTATGACTTTGATATGCACTATCAACATTTACACTGTTGGAAAGGTCAGTGTCTGCTGAACAACTTTCGCGTTTACATTTTTAGTGTAGCTCTTATAGTTAAAGAGTTATGAGCATTTCTTTTCTGTATAGTATTACAAATGGATTTTCTGAAAATCTGCTCAGGCTGCACTGTTGTTCCTATGGTGGAATTAAGCAGGCAGCTTTTCCTGAGCTGCTCTGGAGTGAATGAGTTAAGAGAGAAAGTACTTGCTTTTGGGCCTCTGCTCACTGACTTGGGGGTAGATCTGCCCATCGGGCCACCTGCTGGGTGTTGGTAATGTGTGGAAGTGAAATCTGTATCCTTGGGACACTATTTAAAACCCATTTGTCCTGGGTAATGCGTTCCCAGTTTTTGGCCTGCAGACCAATCTTTCTGCCTAAAGGATCATTCAGTTGAGAAGTGCTTGGAAGTTTTAAAAGCAAGTCATTGAGACAGTTCTCCATAGAGGGAGTCTTACTACTCCCCAGATTTGGATGAGGAAGCACCCCACTGTTTAGTCTTGTGCGTCCCCTGGGACTGAAACCTGGGGTTTATGCTGTGTCTGGGTTTGGATTGAGAAGACCTGGAAATGGCCGGAAAGGACCAATTCTTAGAGGGCCAATGCCTACTAAATCTTGGAGGCTCTACTTGTAATAAATCTTTACCAGTTTACATATATTTAGCTTTACCTTCCATTTTTTTTTAAGAACTTCCTCAGCTTTGTTGCCAAACAGGCGGTCCTGATTTAAAGGAGCATCCAGCAGTTTAGCTTTAACATAAGGCAAAGATTGCCCCTTAAGCCAAGTATGCCTTCTAAGTACAGACCCAGTGACAGTAGCCCCTGCAAGAGGCCTCTAATAAATCAAATCCACATTGCAAGGTATGGTTTTCCAACCTGTTCAGCAGAATGTATGAAATCCTGTAATTCTTTATTTTCAGCACAGTCAGGAATCTGTTTAAGCAATCCAATAACATGCTGTTGATACTTTAAGGCCCTAATGGCCAAGGTTGCAGAAGTGTAAACCTTCTTACCCCATCTATCCAGCACCCTGGAGTCTCTATCAGAAGGGGTAGGATTTTTAGCAGTAGAAGCCTTAATGCCCTTGGGTATCTGAAATGGACTCTGGATCCGCAATAGGATTTTTAAAAAAGAACTTGAGAATCGGGAACCCTGTAATATCGGTCAGGTTTTCTGGGAGCAGGAGGCAAAGAATCAGGGGCCTAACTAGATTCCGAAAAGGCATCAATGTCCAGTACAAGAGGTATAGCTAAAGGCCTATGCTGAGGTAGGAGTGAGTAAGAATTCCCTAAGCCTCTTTTTTTTTAATCAAAACTCCTGGTTTTCCCAGTGGAAATGCTCCCTTAGTAAGGTTTCACAAAAATAAAAATCCTCTGGAGGGGAAGCAGAGGGAATAGAGTCCTCTGCATCAGAATCCTCTTATTTGTTTTTTAGGCGTAAAGGGCTGAGCATGCAGCCTGGGAGTCAGTTTCTTAGGCATGGTTCGAGGTTTGGGCCTTAAAGAAGAAAGAGTCTGTTTAATATGCAAGTCCGTAGACCTGAATACACCCTCAGAAGCCAGTGCCTGCACAGCAGCTCCGGACCCATCCGAGGTAGAGACATCCGCAGATTCCACAGTTGAAGAATTTCACGGCATACCAGACTCCGAATGGGTCTCAGTAGAGGCCTGCGAATCAGATGTAGCGGGTATCAGGGGCTGTGAAAGCACCTCACTCAGTACCGGTGAACTGGCGACTGGCTTAGAAGTGTCATCAGCAGCTTTGGACCTAGGTGGCCTGTCTCTGTCTTTATCTTTGCGTTTTTTCGGAATACCGGTAGTCGGATGGCTAACAGACGACATTTCTGAATTGAAAAAAAGAGAACCAAAATATTTAGAGGTGAAAACATACAGAAGACGGATAGTGCGTTGATTAAATAAGGCACGTCATGGTCAGGGCCTAGACAAGGAATACAGTACAAATGAAAATCTGAGGTATTTGCTTTCCACAAGAAATGCAATTATTAACTTTTACTGAAATCGGTAAGGAGCAAGAAAGTTTCCCCAACTGGGTACGTAGCTTTAGTTGAAGACTTCGGTTCTGAAACTCTAAAACAAAAATTCCAGGAGTCGGCCGACCGGCACTTGCGAACTGCTTCTGCTTTGGGCACTGCACGGCAAGAAAGACTGAGGTAATGGTGTCAGCTGCATGTTTTATACCCCTGACATCACGGAAGAGACAGCAACTGACGCAGGACCCAAGACTTTGTTAATCAAGCCAACTGAGGGCTACTGCAAGCAGATAACCCAAATGTAATGACTGCAACAGTGAAACACAAAGAACTTCTAAGATGGCCAAAAAGCAGCGACATCTCAAGAGGATGATAATCCTCCAGTTGCTACTGCTCCCCACCCCCAAATGTACTGGTACAGGTGACCCCTGTACAAGATTCTGCTGTTTCTCAGACCTCTGCATTTTTGAACACATGTTCAGCATGGTACTGTTACATCTGAACTTAGTTCTCCTGTTCAATTCTCATCTTTAGAACAGGCATCTGCAGTTAAAATGTTTCTTTCTTCTTCCTATCATTCTCAGCAAGCTTCTACCTTTCCAACACGATTACTCGTCTTTGACATTCCTGTGGCTCATCAAAAACACTCATGATAGAAAAGGACAAGAGGCTATTTATTGCCTCTGCAGAAGATTTTTTTGGCACCTTAATAAAGAAAAAAAATGGGGGGGGGGGGCTAATGCTGATTTGCATACTATGTCTAAATGTTTTCTAACTGGGGAAAAAAAAAAAAACATCCATGAAGGTTTAAGGTGAAATTTAAAAACAATTACAAGCCTAATTTGACAGATTTAAACCAGATGCTTCGGGAAGTTGCTTCAAATGAAATAAGAACACTTACCTGAAAAGGCTAAAAACAAATTTCACTCCCACAGAAAATGTACTAATAAAAGGATAGTATTGTTAGATTACAAAAAAGCGTGTCAGGCACGTAGGCAAAATAAAGATAATGCCCCTGCAGATTATTTGAGTCACCTTAAAGCAGTGTTTGCTAAACATTCAAAAATATCAGACCCAAATGAACAAGATAAACCAACTATTGCAGCTGCCTTTGTGCAGGGTTTGCAAACCCTATATAAAAATCAAATGAAGCAAGTGCTTCTAGACTGGCAAGAAAAAGATTTAAGTCCTTATTAAGTGCTGCAAATCACCATACGGACTATAGCGGAGTAATAAACAAAATTATACCATGACCCCCCCCCCCCCAAAACGTGCACACTGATTGGCCAGCGTGCACATTGTAAATCGAGTTATACTAATGGAAAAAGGTCTGGTCGCCCGGACTTTTTTCCATTAGTACTTTTTGAAACACTGTCTCGCTATGTTAAATGGGTTTAACATGGCGACAGTGCTTTAAAATAGCAAACGGAGATCTCCGTTGCTTATTTTAAGCTGTCTCGCTATGCTAAACCCATTTAACATAGCGAGACAGTGTTTTAAAAAAAGCAATGGAGAAAGCAAGATCTCGTTGCTTTTACTGTTCGCCATGTTAAATGGGTTTAACATAGCCGAGACCGCTGCTTATTTTAACGGTCTCGCACGTTAAACCATTTAACATAGCGAAACAGTAAAAAAGCAACAGAGATCTTGCTTTCTCCGTTGCTTTTGCCCACAGCTCTGATGTACTCGCGCAGTACATTAGAACTGCCGCTGATGCCAGACATCCGCGAAGAGCAGTAAACAGGCATTATACTATGCCATTATTTAAGAAAAGTAATAGTTTTCTTTTCTTAAATAATGTCATAGTAAAAATAGCAATAACTCCACTTCTGGGGTAATGCTGTATTTACCCACGGTTGGCTTTGTTTGGTACCAAACCACGCCAACCGTGGGTAAATCCAGCATTACCCACACCCAGGCGTGGGTTATTGCTATAATAAATCTTGACCCTTTGCTGCCACTGAATCAAAAAGGATCCTATGTTAAAGTAGAAACAAATGCAAAGCCAATTCTATTCTTGGTGGAACTATAAACACTGGGTTTGTATTAAAAGTTACTTCAGACAGTTAAATACTAGTATAGGAACAAAGTAAAAAGCAGTTGGTGTAACAAATTCTATAGTTACATATTCCGTTTTAAAACCTATACCCATTTCTTTAGGTTCAACTGACAGAAAATGCATTATTTTCTTTTGAGTACAACTGCGCCAGGGAATCTTCAGTGTGAGCTGGGTGGTACAATTTGCTGTACAACAGAGGGGGAGTATCTAGATATTCAAGCAGAATCAGTGGGAAGTGTTACAATTCTTAGCAAAAGCTGGGAGGAGCCTTTTGAAGCATACAAACAACTGAAAACTGTTGCAGCAGGTACCTGCTAACATATGTATCCAAACATGCTAATAAAGTAGGTATATTAAAATCTGCAAAACTTGTAAAAATAAAATTGAATCCATCAAAACCCCTCCCTAAAATTCCACAGTATCCACCGAAATCAGAAGCATAACAGGAAATCAAAACCTGTAATGCAGTCTTTTAAAAATAACAGCTAAAGGTAAACCTTTGA